>NC_056746.1:1263250889-1263273389 GCF_019279795.1 Protopterus annectens
TATGTAACACCCATCTGGACAGCAGCAGGCAGCCAATGTTGGAGGCAGAAGACAGCTTTTGAAGTGACAATGGCAATAACACTGAATTTATACTATGCAGAAGAAAGGCTTGGCAATCTACTTCTGTATTCTGCCAAGAAAATGCAATCTACTTCTGTATTCTACCAAGAAAACTTGATGAGGATAAGACAACAAAAAGAAGTGACGTATAGTGCTGGAAGATGGTCCCCTAACTCAGAAGGCACTCACTATGCTACTAGGGAAGAGCTGATGGTCACCCAGAGTATGTCCGGTGTTCATGAAGCTGAAGGATCAAAGCCATTAGGTTATCCTGATGCTTATGTTGCTAGACAGAAAAGGGAGATCAGAAGTTGCAAAGAAATTCTTAACACAGGAATATAGAATGTACGAAGCACAAACCAAGGAAAATTGGAAATTGTTAAAGAAGAGACGGAAAAAGCCAAAGCCAAAAATCGATTTATTAGGGATTATTGAACTCACATGGACAGGACAGGGCCACTTTCAATCAAATGAACATTGGATCTGCTACTCTGGTCATGACACATACAAGAAAAACAGTGTGGCATTCATTCCCAAGAACAAGCTTTCAGAGACGGTACTAAAGTATAATATCAATGATAGAGTCATGTCAATCCGTCTACAGGGAAAGCCGATCAATGTCACCTTGATCCAAGTATATGCTCCAACAGACATGGGAAGAGGAGTATGTAGAACTGTTCTATGAACAACTTCAAAATGAAATAGATCAACCCCCAAAACAAGATCTACTGATCATTATGGGGGGCATCAATGCAAAAGTAGCAAGCACACTTGAAGATGCAGTGGTTGGAAAGCACTGCATACGAGAAGGAAATAAACCCGGTGATAACATAGTCCAAATTTGCAAAACCAACTGTCAATTGTGAATACGCATTTTCAACATCACAAATGTCGCCAGTACACATGAACTTCTCCAAATGGTATGTATCAAAATCAAACTGACTACATCTGCATAGGACAGGCATGGAAATCTGCAGTGTTGACAGCATGGACTAAACCAGGAGTGGATTGTGGAAGCTGTCACGAGCAAGATCAAGGTAAAGCTTTGCAAGATAATCATGGAGGACTTTCCAAATTATGATACTGAAAATATTCCACAAGGCTACTGGGTAAAATTAAACAGATTTGCCATTCTTGATACAGGAGATAAGAGAACCTGAAGAGTTAATTAATGACATTAAAACCATAATTAGTGATGAAGCTGAAAAAAACACTCCAGAAGAGAAAGAAAGCAAAAAAAAAAAAATCACCTTAGATCCTGGAAGAAACTAGAAAAGTAGTAGAACAAAGATGGCAAGCAAAATTTTCCAGGGACAGAGAAAGCATCACAAATGAACAGAAGTTTCAACACCAAATTCGGAAAAACAAGAAACGACATTTATCTGTCAGAAAACTGAATCGAAGCATGTAAATAGAAAAACCAGACTAGCTTATCAGGATATTAAGAGACTGCAGCTGAAATTCCAACCTCGACTGGGGATACTTAAAAACGCCAATGAATGATACTAAACCATCCAGATACCACTAAAAAGAGATTGTGGATAACACTGAGGAAACAAATGGAAATGGATGTCAAGACGAACCAGATATTTTAAAGAAAAAAGTCATAGCAGCAATTAAAGCTTTATCGAACTCACCTGGCATCGATGTTATTCCACTTGAATTAGTCAAAGGCTCAGAAGGTGCTATCATGGCCCTCACTCACTGTCAATAAATCTGGAAGGGAAAACATGGCCAACTGACTGGAGAAGATTGCTGTTCATACCTATACCAAAGAAAGGCAATGCTAAGAATTTTAACAACTACAGAATGACTGTATTAATTCCAAACACCAGCAAAATACTGATGAAGATATTACAACAAAGGCTACAATCATACGTTCGTTCAGCAAGAACTACCCGAAGTTCAGGCTGGTTTCAGAAAAGATCAAGGAACAAGAGACATTACTGCCAATGTTAGACTGATATTAGAGAAGAGCAAAGAATACCAAAAGCCTGTATACTTTTGCTTCATTGAATGCAGCAAAGCTATTGACTTTTTGGATCATAATAAACTAAACTATGGAGAACTCTAGCACAAATGGGAATACCCAAACAAACACGTAGCAGCTGAGAAAGAGCCTTTATGAAAATCAAAAAGCTGCAGTGAGAACACAATATGGCAACACTGCCTGGTTTCCAATATAACGTGGTGTCAGGCAAGGATGCTTCTTGTCACCTTTCCTGCTCAACCTTTACAGTGACGTCATCTTTAGAAAAACAAATCTGGAAGAACAGAGCATCAGTTTTAAAGTTGGCAGCTGAAATATAAAACTGCGCTATGCAGATAATGCTCATCACCAGCAGCAAACAAGATATGTTGCATCTATTGAGAAAAGTCAAAACCAAAAGTCACAACATGGGATCAGAACTTGACACAAGACATAGATTATGAGCACAGAAAATAACTAAGATTTTGAGCTTGAAGAAGATAGAACAGAAGTGAAAAGAATTTTAATCTCCTGGGTTCTTTTGTAAACTTGGAAGTAATTAGCAGGGAAGAAATACTTTGCAGAAAAACATTTGGTCATTCTACAATGAGAGTTCTCAACAAAGTATTCAAAAGCAAAGAACACTCAAAACAAAGATCAGATTTGTCCATGCACTCATTTCCTCAGTGGTCAATTACGGGTGTTAAAGCTAGACACTACAGAAACGAGACAGAAAGAAAACTGGCTCATTTGAACTTCTGTGCTGGAGAAGGATTCTACTAGTGTCGTGGAGCTCCAGATGAACTAACAAATTGATTTAGGAAGAGATCAAACTAGCTATAATCACTTGAAGCCCAAATGATGAAGTTATGACCGTCTTTGGTCATACCCTAAGGGGAGAGAGAGAGAGAGAGAGAGAGAGAGAGAGAGAGAGAGCACTGTTAAACACTATGTTTGGGAAGATCGAAGGAACCAGGCAAAGAGGGCGAATTGCAACCAGATGGCTGGACAGGTTGATGACAACCATAGGGATAGTGATGAAGGACCTCGCCGGACTAGCATGGAACAAACTTCTTTTTGGATCTTTTAATTCATCAAGTTGCTAGGACTCAAACTCGAGTCAATGGCAATTAAGAGAGAACCACATAAATGAACGAATACTTACAACCCTTTTTCAGACACAGCCTCAACATAAGAAAGTAAACAGCAACAATGAAGAGAATGAAACAAACATGCAACAGACCTGGAAGAAACACACAACTATTTTTTTTCTATACCACAAGCTTATGGAGCTAACCTGTAAAGTTAATTTCAGTGAAGAGAAAAAAGTGGCAGAAGAAATGTACCAAAATTATAAAGGAAGGAAAATATATATATTTTTTTCAATAATAAATCTTTATTCTTTTCCAATTGTTAATACAATACTACAACATATGTACATTATATACATGAATGCTTTCAACAGTTCTAAAAAGGTATTAAAAAAAAAAAAAAGAAGATCTAGTATCAATATAAGGTTTATCTATACTAATCTCCATATTAAGTATGTACTTCCCAGGGAAAAGTGGATTAGAACATTAAGCTAACACAATGTTAAAGATTTGCTCCCATATTTTTGTATTTATATTTTTCTTATGATCTTTAATTAGTAATTTATGTGCTAAAATATGTTTTATCGCTACACTTTTAAAGTTTTATAAAGGAAGGAAAATATTAAACATGACAAATGCCAAACTTGTGAAATGTTAATGGGAAATTCAATAAAAAGGAGTGGGGACCGATGTTTTAAAGTACAGTTCTGTAAGTAAACTTACCAAAAAAGGTAGATGTTCCAATGAGGACTGCTGCAGTAGCCTTAGCTACATGGGTTATACACAGCCAATGATGCAACCACCAACCAGCTTCCAAAGTTTCACGGTACCTTTCCAAACTGTCAGGCAGCTCAATTGGAGCTGACTAAAGACATGTTTGGGCACCAAGCCCTTTAGAGCTTTCTTGCCAACACGGAAGGGGAGGCTGAGCCCTGAAAGGACAATGCTAGGATGAATAAAAAAATAAATAAATAGCCTCACCATGACATAAACAAAGTACTCAAAAACAAGGGGGGTGGAGGGAGGGGTGTAGCTACCGCAGCAGTGATTCTTCAAACATCTACTATGGCTAGTTTACTTACACAACCATGCTACGTTCATCATATTGAGCACTGCTGCAGTAGCCTTAGCAATATGGTGCATTTAACCTAACTTACTACATTTGGAAAATGTTAGAAGTGTCCAGGAGCCCCTGGAGAATAAGTCTAGATCAGGCTTTGCCAAGACCTTAGAAAAAAATCAAGCTTACAGTAATTTGTAAAGGTATGTGCAGAGGACCATATTGTTGCTTCTAGAATACAACAGTTTCCAAAAAGCCATAGATTACGCCAAGGCCCTGATTCTGCTTGGAATACTTTTGCCGTGGTGAGTATAACAAAAAGGTAACTGTCTTAAACAACCATTTGGAAATAAGTCGTATTGACAGGATATCCCTTACCTTCACAAGAAACTAAAGTGCAGTTGTGTAAAATCTTACCATAACAATAGAAGTCTCACTCTTCACTGTTGCAATATTCAATAAATAAGAGATATCCTGTTCTGGGCAGCCCATCACTTGGTCTGTATAAATAATCTTGTTTGTGCCGTACATCACATTTAAGCTCCACAGACAGAATTAAGGGTACAAAAGGGATGCATGGATGCATATGCCTAGAACTGAATTACCCTAGAAGACAACAGTCATCATAGGACAAAGGAGTCCATGCACATTCAGAAGAAAAAATGCAGAACAAACAAGAGGACGCTGGAGAGAGGCAGTGAATACTACAACAATGAACAGGACATCTACTGTTATGGTAAGATTTTCCATAACTGTGCTATGTCCTACATCACTGTTGCAGTATTCGATACAGAAGGGAGAATAAAAAGCTCAAGAAACAGAGTGGAAGGTGGAGGGCTGAGAAAAGCCCTTAAACCCACACAAAATGGTTTCAGTAAAACCTGCTCTGACCCTAGAAACCATACCCAACTTATGATGCTTAGTAAAGGTATGCATGGAAGCAAGAGAGCCCGCCGGATTTTTTGCAGGGGAGAGGGGGGTGCAAACCCAAAGCCCCACACATCCCCACCCCTTCTGCCCACATAGCCCCCCCCCACCCACGCAGCCATTCCAGTGTCCCATTACTTGGCTATTTCTCCCCATTTGTCACAGACACTGTCCAAATCTCTCAGTGTGCATACTGTTTTATGCTTTACTTCTACAATGATTCCAGATATTTGGATTTTATTTACAACTTTTATTTCACATTTTATAGCACAAACACTGATAGACATTTACTAAACCTAAACACAGCAATAGTCTTACAATGAAAACAGACTTCGCATTAAAACTTTACCTTTGAAACCCACATTCACTGAAACAGCATTGAAACCCACATTCAAAGAAAATGCATCTGGCCAGTGGCAGGTTAAGTTTACCTTTGGGCTCTTTTCAAATCATAAGCTCCTTGCACACATTTTTAGAACCATGCAAAAGTTCTTTGATTCACCTTCCTGACTGTATTAATTATACTATATAATAATTGAATTATATCCCTTGTATAATACAGCACCACCTGTTAGAGTGTGTTTTAAATTTATAGTTCTGAACATTTTTCCTTTAAGCAATGAAAAAATCATATGAACCAATAATGACAACCTGCCCAATTCAAAACATTTCAACCGTAAAGGGCCACTCAAACTTGTCATACAATCCACCAATATCAATCAATATGCAGGATCTCTGCAGAAGTAAACGTCATCTGAATAATTCCACATTAAAGAGATTTGAAACCAGTGAAGAGGTTGTTGCTAGAAAACTTTATATTTCAGGGTTTCATTTACAAATTCAGTGCCTGTTGCCCTTGAAGAATAAATTGCCTGTGCTACATTAAAATAAATGGTAAGTTGGTATAGTGCAATGGGGAATGGGTGGCAAGCTGAAAAACAGGTTCATAGTTATTAAGTGTCTCGTCCAAAGGAGGACATACTAAGAACTGCAGTACCATACCCCCCTTAAAATACAAATGTACATGCTGTATGAATAGAACCTACAGCCCTTTGCATCAAGATGCAAGTATGCTACCTGCTGTGCTAACATTGCTTTAAAATTCTGTACCACAATAATGATACCATTTGCTAAACAAAACAGTTGAACATTTTAAGCAGACTTGGCATGAGCAGCAGAAACCTTTGCTTCCCCTGAAGCTCACAATTCCTTGAAAATGCACTTGAAAATAAATTCCACCTGTTAGATCTAACTAGGGCATTTCTCTCGCTCTCAATCTGTCACACACACCTCAACTTTAGTGCAACAAATACATAAATATATTTTTTTCAAAGTTACAACTGTAAACTCTGTGTGACCACGGTGTGTTTGTTTTTGACAGAAAGGTATAAAGGAACTCATGGCTATGTATATAGTTGAATCTCTCTGTACTGAAGTACTCCCTACCATGATGCTGCTTTAATAAACAGTGTGTTTGCAATCAGAAACTTACAGTTTTTATACTGAATTTTATAGCTACATGAATTAGAAAATAACCAATTTCCTTTTCAGAGCCTAAGTTAAAAAGTCCACTCCTTACAAGCACTGCTTCCCCTGGAAAACATCTATATATGCATCATCACAGAGACCTAGTTCAAGACCGATGACAGCACTCCTTTAATGCAGGATTTCAATACCTGCCACAAGTTCAGGCCTATCACCAGAGATGAAAAGGTGATGGTGTCCATATATTCTTAAAGAACAATTCATCTCCAGACTTGCTAGGTGAGATAATGACGTGGAATTCCTCTGCATCCAACTTAGCATTAACAAAACTCCTTACTGTGTCATACCTAACTATAGGTCCCCTCTATGTACCCCATCAGTCCATATCTCCTACCTAACTAATATGGCGTCCCTATGCATTAAGTCAACACCATTATTCTAGGAGACTTCAATCAACTACTCCTCCATTAACTGGGAAACTGGTATATCCATGAGTATGTATTCCCAGACAGTTCTGCATTTCATCCATACAGGATATCTGGACCAGTTAGTCTGTACCCAAACAAGAGAGAGAAAATCCTGGACGTGGTCCTTAACAATATGGGACAACTTTGGTGTCCAACTGCCACTTCCTCCCTGGTTAAACTGGACCACAAATCAGTCACATTCATTAGAAGACTGAAGCCAAAAACATCTTCCAATACCTCTGTTTTCAGAGATTATGCTAAGGTTAATCTATTAAAACTAAGCGATGGCCTGAATTATGTGGAATCCTTTACTGTCAAATGCCATGCACATGTAAATAGCTGCATAAACACATCTATCCCCCTCTGAAATAAATAGAAAGCCACATTTAAGAATAATTTAATCTAGTCGAACCCAAATATAAACAGGCTCTGTAATAAAAGAAAGCATATTGCCTGCAAAAATAAATTTAACTCTCAAGATGTTAAAGACACTCTTGCTAAATTTAGTAGAGAGCTTGTTACCCTGATCAAATCAATGAAAGCCAGATACGAGGTAAAAAATAACCAGCTAGGTGAAGGGTAACCAGAAAGCCTTCTTTAACTATGTTAGAAACCTCAGAAACAATTTTCAGCACTGCACAGAATAACAGTAAATGATTTTAAATTCCTGGACATAGGCAATTTACTAGCAGACAAATTTAGTTCAAACTTCAAACATGTATGTGTGTATATATAGCAGAGTGGCCAGAATTCAATATTTTGTGCTCAGACGTCAAATTTGCCCATGCACCACCCAGCTAGCTACCACTTAAAAATATACTCAAAAATCTGCCCTTAAAACTTCAAAAAGGCACACTTGTTTAACTATTGCCACTTATAAACCATGAAAATGTTATTTTTAGTGGTGCATTTCTATCAGGTATGTATATTTTGCACTCTACACAGTTTAGTCAGGTCTAACCGCTCTAAACCTTAGAACTATAAAGTTTGAGACAATCAGAAAAAATTTAAATTAAAAATTTTGCTTAGTGGCAATCACCAACATTGGGATCAGTCCCGTAACCCAGATACTTAGTATATGACAACGATTTCCTCTCTTTAGAGGTTGTCCTCTGCATCTTTACAAGTCCTTTTGATAAGTGTTTTTGTCATCTTCGATGCCCACTCTCCTTTTTTATGAATAATCTATTTGATAGATTTTACAGGCAGAAGGATAAGTCTTGACACCCATGCAGATGGACAATATAGTTACGACTGCTGAATCCTACACAGATGCACTCTATAAGCACTTACACAAGTGCATGGATCGTGCTATCCCAAACAGAACCAAGATGCTATCCTCCAAAAAAGGAAGACAATCTGGTGGTCCCCTGCCATAAACAAACTCTGCAACAGAAGGAAGAAACTGTTGCAAAAGAGAGTAAAATCCCATGAGTGGAGGAGTTCCCTGGTCAGCCTCAGTAAGAAGCTGAGATCCCTTATAAGATCCTCCTAAGCTAGCTACAAAACAAAACGCCACTGATTCTAGGGACAACCACAAAGCATTCTATAGCTATGTCAAGAATATCAATGGCAACACCCAGATCTGCTCTGAGTTACAGCACAACGGCATGAAAATTACAGAACCAACTGATATTGCCAACATCCTGGCAGATAGCTTCAGTGCTAACTTTACCCCCCCTCTCATCCCCTAAAGGGCCCATATCTATACAGGAAGAATGCAGAGTCCCTGTAATCACAACTACACAGGTAAAAGCTGCACTCTGTAAAGCCAAAAACACAACATCCATGGGACCGGACACCATCCCAGGCTGCATTTTACACGAACTTCAGAATGAACTGGCTCCCCACCTAAGCACCATGTTCAATCATAGTCTCACATCAGGCTTTGTGCCCACTGAATGGCACACAGCAACAGTTATCCCACTCCACAAAGGGGGAGCCACCTCTGATCCTGAGAACTACTACCCTATTAGCCTTACGAGCCTTATCTGTAAGGCCATGGAATGTATCATCATGGAACTCATAAACAAAGACATTGGTAACCTCCAAACTCTGGATCCCACCCAGTTCGGGTTTGTGAAAGGCAGATCATGCCTCCTGAACCTGATCGACTTCTTTGAGGCAGTCACCAAAGCTGTAGATGAGGGTAAGGTGGTTCACACAGCCTATCTAGAGACCTTGCCAAGGCTTTCAACACCTTCCCCCATTCTGGAATTATAGCTAAACTCACTGTGTATAAATCCCTATGTCACAAGATGGGTTGCCAATTGGCTCACTGACAGAACCCATACTGTAAGAGTTGCAGACTCCAAATCTGACTTCAAACCAGTGACAAGTGGAGTACCACAGGGTTCAGTCCTGGAACCTCTCCTGTTTGGTATCTACTTCTCTGACGTACACAGGCCTTTGGTTAATGAAGTTCGCAGACGACTGCAAACTAGGAGCCATAGTCGAGTCCCCAAATGATGTGGACATCCTACAGAAGGGGCCTCACTGAGACAGAAGCCTGGTGTCAGAGCCATGGCCTCAAGCTCAATGCCAAAAACTGCACTGTCATCCCCTTTGGTAAAAACTCTGTACTCATGAGCTACCACATAGGTGGCAGTCTACTTAACGCCGAATGTGTGATAAGAGACCTGGTGATCCAGGTGGACAATAGTCTCTCCTTTGATAATCACATTGCCACAGTAGTCAGGAAATCCTTCTACGTGGCACACCTCATCACAAAATGGTTCCCATCTAGGAAAAATTAGGTCATTGTTCCCCTCTACTCGACACTCATTAGACCCATTATAGAGTACAATGCCCCTTTTGGAATGTACCTCACAAGACATCTGCAGCAGTTGGAAAGGCCACAGAAGTACTTCACAAAGAGGATTACTGGCCTCAAGCAGATGCCCTACACTGACCGTCTCATAAAACTGCAGCTTTACTCCGTAGCATATCGCCTACTCCGAGGTGATCTCTGCCTAACATATAAAGCTATGTCAAACCCAGAGCTGTTGGACATGCTGCCCTAAAGAAATCCCAATCCCTCTGAGGTGCACGCTCTAGGGACCTAAATCTCGTCACCACAATAAACAGGGCATGCTGGAGAGATAGATTCCTGTCCCAGAGACTTCCCATGCTCCGGAACAAGCTACCCATCTATGTCAAGCAAAGTTCCTCAGTGGCAATCTTCACGAAAAATCTTGATAAGTGGATGGGAAATAGGAAATACACCCCGGGGATCACTTCTGTGGCTCTGCTTGACAGGGGCACAGGATAATAGTTTTCTTGGGTGGTGTAAGCCAGGGAACCTTGTTGGCTAGGCTTACTTAGGCCCTTGGGCCGATAGCCTAGTACCTACCTATGGACATAATAATTCTACACAATCTGCTTGCAGGAAGTCCATTTAAAGGGGATAATGAGTCTGGCTGGAAATCTCCGAGAACTCTTGATACCCTTATATTTTATCACTCTCAAAGACTCTTCTTTGTGCAGTTACCAGTAAGGAGGAGGCATTATCAAAGTGAATAATTTTGCCTAGGTAAATCATTTTGATTTTATCTCATTTGGCACATAAAAACAGTCACCTTGTCTTTGAGTTTAAGAAACAGTACATTAATAGAACATGGTACAATGATATGTGGGCTCAGTCTAGTACCATGGTAGCTGACAAATTCCTAGACAGTGACGGCCAGTATTTTATAAAGAAATGAAATATGCCATTGGCTTCTGATTCTATCACATTTCTAAATATTCTTAGGTTATATTTGGAACAATACTCCAGAGGTTCCATTTGGCTCAACAGTTTACTGCTCTGGTGCTGACCCGTGGAACTCCCATAAATATAAGAAACTGAATATCCAAGACAGCTACTTTACTAAATGATTCACTCATGGCAGTCTTTGTCTCAGAAGATTGAGATTCATTAAATTTCTGCATAGAAATTAATGTTAACTTAATTTTGAAAATAGCTGATGCTGGTCCAGACAGCTCCAGATCTAGTTTCAGCCAAAATGTGCATGCTAAATCAGCAGCAATCTCAAATGTATGAGCAACAGCTTCATTTGCAGTACCAGGTTGAAGTGCAGGCATACATTGTTTCATATAAATTCTAATTCCAAATGTAAGAAATTTAGAAGTTATAGCCTTTAGGGAAGATTTGTCTGGAGACTTAAGAAAACATGCCAAGCACTAGCAGGTGTGGAAAAACAAACCAAGTAATAATAAAAACTAGTTTTTAGACCAGAGAGAGAAGTAAAGCAAAACAAATCACTGGTCACTGCCAGGAGTATGCCTGGAATTCTCTACTATTCATGGGTTCATCGACGTACCATGAAAAACAGTGGTAGGTAGAGAGGGGGACAAACTCTGTACAATGTCGATGCTGAATCCCAGCAGAGAATGCCATGTAACGGCTATCTACTTAAGTTGTTTCAGGATCATAAAATTAGAAGTTATGTACTCACCATAACGTTCCATCTGAGTTGGTGTATTCATTTGTCTGCAACCTGTGGGTTATGGATCCGACATCGGATCCGAACCGGCATGGTTTTCCAGCTATGGATCCAAGCTCTCAGCTCCTCCCCTCACCCATAATGCCCTGCTCTACCCTCATGACCTCAGATCGAGTTTGCCAAAGCAACAACACCCTGAAAAGGGTAACATAGAATATGCAGGAAACTGAAAGGCCAGGGGGATAGGAGGGCGGGATGGTTGCAGACAAATGAATACACCTACTCAGATGGAACGTTATGGTGAGTACATAACTTCTAAATCTGAAGTAGGATATTCATTTGTCTGCAACCTGTGGGACAGAGTCCCCAGCTACCTGAATCTTGGGCGGCCATCATGGAAGGATATTCCGGAGCACCGCGGAGCCAAAGGATGCTCTACCCCTAGATGCAAGATCCAACTTATAGTGGGAAATAAAAGTATGAGATGAAGCCCACGTGGCTGCTGCACAAATATCATCTAGAGGAACCCTAGCCTTGAAGGCTGCCGAGGTAGATACTGACCGGGTTGAATGGGCATGAACACCCTCCGGTGCGGGCCTTCCTGAAGCTTGATAAGCCAATAAGATGCACTGTGAAATCCAGCGGGACAGAGAAACTTTAGAAATTGGCTTGCCCAAATTGAATTTTGCAAAGGAAATAAACAACTGGTCGGATTGCCTATGACCAGCCGTCCTGTTCAGATAAAATCTAAGTTGCCTGTGAACATCTAATGAATGTAGCTTATATTCACCTTTGTTTTCATATTTAGGGAAGAAAACAGGGAGGTTAATGGACTGATTGATGTTTGCTTCTGAAGCGACTTTAGGAAGAAAGGACGGGTTGGTCCTGAGGTAGACACGGTCCGGATGAAATACCAAGTAAGGAGGTTTAGCTGATAATGCTTGAAGCTCAGAAACTCTCTTGGCCGATGTAATGGCTACCAAGAAGGCTGTCTTGTAGGACAAGAATTTGAGATCCACCGTAGCCGCTGGCTCGAAAGGAGGGGCGGTCAAGGCCTGTAGGACCAGAGAGAGGTCCCAAGGAGGAACTGCTTGTTTTATAGGGGGCCTGAGAAGAAAAGTACCTTTAAGAAAAACTTTACACAATTTGGCTGACATAAGAGGATTAGAGTCATGGCCAATGTGATAATGAGAAATTGCCGCCAGTTGTACTTTGACTGTGGAACTGCTGGCACCATCGTTAAAGAGAGTGGTTAGAAAGTCAAGCACTAAAGGAAGAGGAACCGTGAAGGGATTCAGGCCTTGCCGCTCCGCCCACAAAGAAAAACGCTTTCCACTTGCTTCGTAAACCTTTCTAGTGGATGGTTTATGAGCTGCCACCAAAATTGCCTTAACCGGTGACGAAATACCGAGTCCTAATCAAGAGTGGAACTGGAGCAGCCAAGCGGTCAGCTTCAGGTTGTCCAGATTCGGAGGAGGAATGCAAGATGGATGGGATATCAGATCCGGATGGGATCTAGAATCCAAGGAGGATTCACCGAGTGAGACCTTAGGAAGGGGAACCAGATCTGTCGAGGCCAAACGGAGCAATGAGAATCATTCTGCAACCCACCCGAGAGGCTTTCTGAAGAACTTGGAGCATCAGAGGCAAGGGTGGATAAGCATACAGAAGACCGGGTGGCCAAGCATGCACCAGAGCCTCTTGGGGTACCTCCGGAGGAGGTATCAGAGCGAAAAACTGTCGCACTTGGTGTTTGAGGGAGAGGCAAAAAGATCGCATGAAGGGGTTCCCCACCGTGCGAATATGCGTTCCACTACTTGACAATTGAGAGACCACTCGTAAGGGGTCAGAATGGTGCGACTGAGCTTGTCCGCTAGGATGTTGGACCGACCCGGAATGTGCGTTGCTATTAGAAAGCGGTTGGTGGAGATTGCCCATTCCCAAACTCTCATGGCTTCTCGACAAAGAGGGTAAGACCTTGTTCCCCCTTGCTTGTTGATGTACCAGACAACAGACATGTTGTCCGATTGAATCGCAATTGTTCCCAAGGGAAGAAAGTCCTATAGTGCTAGCAACGCTAAGAGCACTGCTCTCATCTCTAGAACATTGATATGCAGTAAGGTCTCTGAATCGTCCCACGTGCCTTGGACGGTCCGGCCAAAGTGCCCCCACCCGAGGCGGAGGCGTCCGTGGTCACCGTGGCGAGAGGGGGAGAAGCACAAAATGGGCGGCCTTTGTGGAGATCCGGGGAGTGGAGCCACCACAAGAGGGACCGCTTGCAAGCCTTGCTGATCGCTATGGGATGATGCATGGGGAGAGCAAGGTATGACCACTGTACTAAGAGCGTCCACTGTAGAATGCATATTGAGCCTGGCAAGAGGAAGAAGTGCTATAGCCGATGCCATGGACCCTAGAGCCCTCAGGACCAACTCCGCCGAACAGAACTTGAATGGAGAATGGCCCGCACCTGGAGCTGCAGATTTTGAACTCTGTCCGCAGTGAGGAAGGCTCGTAAACTCCTTGTGTCTAGCCTGGCCCCTATAAAATCTAAGAGCTGTGTGGGCCAGGTTGGATTTCTTTGTATTTATTGTGATGCCCAGAAAAGGAGCAAGATGGAGAAAGGAGTCTCGCGCCAATAGAAGTAGATGCCTTGTTGGGGCGGTAAGAAGCCAGTCGTCCAGGTAGGGAAAGACCTGCACCGCCTGAAGCCTCAGGTGGGCCGCTACCACTGCTAATACTTTGGTGAACACCCTGGGGCTGTGGTGAGACCAAAGGGAAGGACCCGAACTGGTAGTGACTGGCTCCCAGCCGAAGCGGAGAAACCTCCTGGAGCGCCTGTCCATCAGGATGTGGTAGTACGCGTCCTTGAGGTCTATCGAGCACATCCAGTGATTTTCTCCCAGAAGGGGAGAATTGATTGCAGAGTGACCATTGAAATTTTTCTTTGGGGACTGCCAGATTCAAGAGAGAGAGGTCTAGGATGGCTCTTAGTTTCCCTGTATACTTTGGCACTAAAAAGAATCTGGAGTAGAACCCTGATCCGCTCTGGTCTGGGGGGACGGGCTGGATGGCTCTTTTCTTTAGCAGATGGCCAATTTCTGCCAAAGCGGCCTCCCGTTGACCGGGTGGGACGTCTGGGAGGGACTTCAACTTTGGAAGGTGAAGGAAAGGGATGCGATATCCTCTGGATATGATTTGGAGAACCCAGCGGTCCGATGTTATGGACTCCCATGCCGCTAGGTGCCCGAACGTCCCCCGACTGCCTCCAGAGTGGAGCAGTCGGGCAACCCCTCAGGGTTGCTGCGCGGGCCGTTCAGAGAAAGGTTCCCTGGACCCGAAGTTTCTGGGAGCCCCTCTGCCTCTAGGGCGGCGTCCTCCCTGTCCTCCTCTGCCACGGAAGGACTGGTTGTCCGGAGCAGGCTGGGACTGCTGCGACTTTCAGAACCACATCTTCTTCTGACCCTTTTGGTTCCTAGAATAGGGCCTCTGGGGTGCAGAGAAGCGGATTCCGACGGCAGACAGCGTCTTCCCGTCCTTTTCGCTCTGGGTCAACGTCTCGCGAACGGTTTTGCCAAACAGAGCAGAACCATCAAAGGGGGCGTTCGCAAACGACGCTTTGAAGGGCTCAGAAAAATCGCAGTGACGGAGCCAGGCCTGACGTCTAGTGACTAGTCCTGTCCCCGCAGCTCTAGCGGCGCCTTCCGTTGCATGGGAGAGTAGCCGCATAGAAGTATTAGTAACTGACCTAAGAGTGGCCATACGGGTGGAGTGCAGAACCCTGTCCTCCTCCGAAATGGACTCAGGGGGGGATGCAGCGTATTCTTTAATAAGATCTCGCTGCATCCTAATGACATGTGCCAAATAGTTCAGCGCCCTTACCGAGAAGGTCGCTGAACTAAACATCCACTTCCCCAAGCGGTCCATCATCCGAGACTCCTTGCTCGGGGGGTGGACTGAGGGACTCTCCTGAGCCAGTTCCCTCTTGGTGGCCGCCGTCAACATGGCATCTACCGGAGGCCCCTTACTCCAATGGGCCCGGTCGGATGGCGGACTAAGGATCCTATCTGGTCTCTTGGGAATTGGCTCCACAGTGTCCGGTTCCTTCCACGCCCTGGTGGTAATAAGGTCCACCAGGGGGTCGGCAGGGGGGGACACCCAAGAGGTAGACGGGCCCGCTTCAAATGCCTCCAAGAACACGGACTCGTCCGAGGAAGACTTGGGGGCAGACCACCCCCCCCTGATACGGAGCATTTCCATGATGTCTCCAAATGAGACATCCTCGGGGGGTGACCGTGGGGAGCCTTCCCCTTCCTCCAAGTCCGTGTCTTCTGTGAGAGACTCGGGGGAGTCAATGTGCCTCCTTTTGCACGTATGCTTGCGAGGGACATCCTCTGGGGGGCTGTCAGAGGAGTCCTCACAAGCAGCAATTTGTTCCATAGGAGCAACTTGGGGCACAGAAGCGGGCTGTCCCAGGGGCCGGATGGTGGAAGCCTGGCCCAGTGCAGAGGGAGCGCGGGACGGAGCCGGAACAAGTGCCGGGGGTCCGGAGACCCTCAACAGAGCCCTCTCCACTACATCAAAAGCCGAAGGGGAGCCGACCTCGACCAAAGGATCCGACAATCGGCTCCCCCTCGGATCCGAAGAGTGAAGCGCTCGGATCCGAAGGGACAGTACGCTCCGACACAGACGGCGCCGAAGGAGCACTGATCCCCCCGGATCCGAGGCTCGGATCCAGGCTCCGAGAGGTCAGATCCGACGCACTCGAGGGCAGGGTCGGATCCGAAGTACCAAGTACTATCGGCGCCGACCCACCCCCCGCTCCGCAGCTGCTCGGCTCCAGCTGCTCCGAACCCGGATAGCGGGTCGGAGAAGGAGCAATAGGCTTAAAAAAGGGTGTTGAGCTCCCCCCCAGAGGGGGGGGAGGCAAGAGCACTCCCATCTGCATCTGGGCCTGGATGAATCTTCTCATCATCCGGTCCAGATCAGCATCTGAAAGGCTATATGTAGATCTCGACGAGGCTACCGAGGTAGGCCTGGAGTGCCTCCTCGATAGCCTCGACGGAGATCGGGTCTCCTCCTCCTCAGGACCCGGTGAAAAGCACACAGGGGACCGGAGCCGAGAAGGAGGAGACCGAGCCGACAACGGAGCCGGGGGAGAAGCCCGCTTGGCTGGCGGGGCCGAAACAGAGGTCTCGGCCCGCCGCTTGTGGTGCTTCTCCCTCCGGTCCTTTTTCCTAGCATCCCTCTCCTCCAGAAACGGGAGGTTGAGTCCCAGGAGCAGGAGGGGGTGCCACGGAGGGAATAACCGGAACCACGGTTGCTCCCGAGGGAGCGGAGGCCGGAGCCGAGTCTGGCGGTAAAAGACCCGCCAAGACAAGCTTGGACCTCCGCTCCCTCAGTGCCCTGGGGTTGAACCCTGCACAAATGGAGCATCCAGATGTGAGGTGTTCAACCCCCAGGCACTTACACTGAGTGTGGCCATCAGCGGGAGAGCTTATGGCCACACTCGGAGCATTTAGAAAAAACAGATTTGGGCTGATCAGCCATCCAAATCTATAAAGCTACTAAAATAAAGTAACTAAAACTAATACAGACACACAGGCCCAACACACACACTCTACGCCAACAGCGAGGGGAGGGAAAAAAAATACTTAATTTAACTCTAAATAAAACTATCAAAGAGGGAAACCTAAACTTTCACACAAAAATGCACAAAAAACTTTAAATTTTCTGAATTAACAGTTAAGAAACTAGCACTTAGCTGAGAGCTATGAATACCAATCCAGTCACCAGCGCGGCAAACGAGATCTGGGGTCATGAGGGTAGAGCAGGGCATTATGGGTGAGGGGAGGAGCTGAGAGCTTGGATCCATAGCTGGAAAACCATGCCGGTTCGGATCCGATGTCGGATCCATAACCCACAGGTTGCAGACAAATGAATATCCTACTTCAGATCTGAAATTAGTCATTCTGGGTAAAACCCATGTGGTTTCATTGGAGGTACTTTAATATTAAAACATCTTCAACCCCCCCCCCCCAAAAACAGTTGTTGTCCTTAATGTCATACTCTTGGCAGTACCCTTCTTCTTACAAATCGAAATGTCTGAAATTTATTCTTGTTTGTGTGATTCTGACACAGTCAGCCTAACCCATTACAGTGTAGTCTGGCAGGTATCCATATGACATCTTTTCTAGTGCAGAGTAGTCAGCACCTGGAAAGAATATGCATGCTTCAGTAGCTCAATGGCTGTATTTCTGATATTAGCCATCGACCTTTTTTTAAATGAATGGTTTTGCCAAAACCAGACGTAGACAGCGATTGCCCTATTAAGTGTTTCCTAACAATTCCTTTGAATTTCTATGGGTTATTTTTTAAACTTTATGTGATGAAATAACCTGTGTGGGGGTGGGCTGTTTCATGATGACTGCTTTGACGGCCTGAATTAAATTGTTCTGCATCACTGGGCAAGGTAACTACCTCCAGAAGGCTTTGCTTCCTTATTTTGCATTGGTTTTATTTATTTGTTTGTTTTTTGGAGCATAGTACCTGCCATTCATTGTTTGGCAGTTTAGATTAGAGGATTAAGGCTATGAGCTGCTAGCAAGTTTCACCTTGTTAGTCCGTGGCTTGATTCCCTCATTCCATGTTGACTACTGTGTCACTGCGACTAGGTCACTTAACCTTGATCACCCCCTGAAAAGAGGCTTGTGCTTAGTGCGTTTTCTCCATTAGTAAATAAATAAAATTATGTTTGCCTACCTCTATATATAGTGCATACCACACACACACCTTCATTCAGATGCCTTACTCACTCTGAAAACCGTCCCGTCTGTTATCTTCAGTGAAGTCCTCCTCTCAGCTAAATTAAACCCATCACAGCTCTGTTTCAATGCTCGCTGATCCAACTCCATCTTTCCATCTTCAGTCCTCGTCCTCGCAGCTAAAGTAAACCCATCAGAAGCAGCAGAAACCGTCCATTTCAGTTCCAACTCGCAAACCTGAAAATACCTGCACTGCGCGATGATGTCAGCACGCCCATGGCGCAGATGTGACTGGACTTGAAGGGCGTTCTTAAAGAAGAACGCCCTAAAAAAAAAAAAAAAGCTTTTTTTTTTTTTTTTAAATTAAAAGAAGATTAACTAGTCAGCCGATTCTATGGGGGTGCAAGTGCACCCCCTTGCACCTGCCTGTGGGTGCCCTTGCATGGAAGACTAAGTAGCACTTCAAGGATGGAACTGGTGTCCAAACCCTTGAAGAAGACACCACAAGAGGCAACAGCCTAGTGGAATGAGCTCTAACAGAAACTGAGATTTGCCATGAAAAGAATAGCAAAAGGAAATGGCCACAGATATCCAGTAGGAGATGGTTTGCTTAGAAATGGCCAAATCCAAAGACCTAGGATGAAAGGAAACAAAAAGCTGATCAGACTTCCTAATAGTCCTAGTTTTATCCAAATAGTACCCGAGCTGTCTGTGCAAATCCAGGTTATGCACGACAGACTCAGTAGTAGACTTGAGAAGGGAAAAAGGAAGACAGTTGTGCCAACTGAAATCAACGACAACTCACTGACTACCTTGGGCATAAAAGAAGGATTAGTACAAAAGGACGCCCTGTCCCTGTGAAAAAAAAAAAAAAGTAGGAATGGCCATAAAAGCCTGGAGTTCAGAAACCCTCAGAGCAAAAGTAAGAGCCAGCAACAAAACACTCTTCCAGGTATAATGTTACAAAGAAGCAGAATCTAGAGGTTTAAAAGTAGCCAGAGTCATTTTTTCCAAAACAATATTAAAGGTTCCAAGGAGGAGGAGGAGGAGGAGGAACAGGCTTTCTTGAAGGCCTAATATGCAGGACACCTTTAAGAAATTGCTTGACCTCAAAACAAAAAGTCAAAGGAAGATTTGAGGATAGACTAGCAGAAATGGCTGACAAATGGCCTAGGCCATACCAGACTTGAGCAACTCACACAAGAGAGCCCCCCCCCAACTGAAAAAAAAAAAAAGGAGTACTGGTTACAAACATTGCACCAGAACAAAAATCTCTTCCATTTGGACATATAAAGATTTTCTGGTTAAGGGTTTCCTTGCCTTTTGTAAATCCCTGAGGAAAAGAAGTGCCTGAAAGGATCATAACCCTATCACCCACAATGTCAGCTACAAACTGGACAAGTGGAATAGATGAGACCTCCCCGTGTCCTGTCTGAGGAGATCCAATCGGTGAGGTAACTTGTGATGACTACCCCTGGCCAGATGCATTAAAATAGGGAACCAGTGCTGTCTCAGGCAAAAGGAAGTCATTAGCAAGATTTCTGGGGAGTCCAGCTGAATCTTTGGTAGGACTCCTGGCAGTAGAGAAGAGGAGGGAAAGCATAAAGAAATTACCCCTTCCAAGGAAAGGATAGATAGAAGACAGGAAGCTGCCTGTTCAGAGGCGAGGGAAAAAGATCTACCTGAGGAATTCTCCACCAATGGACAATGCCCAGAAACAAATTTCTGTGAAGTATCTATTCGTGAGCCTGTGTTTTGCACCTGTTCAGAGAATCTGCCACAAGACTGAGCTCTGAAAGAATGCATACTGCCTGAAGAGTTAAAGGATAACTCCAAGACTTCCCAAGCCAGAAGCACCATCAGGAGGTAAGATTTCATGCCCCCTATGCTCAGTGACATACCACATCACTGTAGTGTTTGTTGTTTGTGTACAACTTCAAGGGGCCCGGAGACAGCACAGGGTGTACAACTTCAAGGGGCCCGGAGACAGCACAGGGTGAAAAGCCTGAAGGGCCAGAATCAGAGCCCTCAACACTTAGATGTTAATATGGTCTGACATCTGATGGGGAGGCCAAAGAACCTGAACTTTCAGGTGAACAACAGATGCTCCCCATCCCATGAACGAGGCATCGGTGAACAGTTGCTGAGAAGGGACGGGAGGCCAAAACGGCCAGCCTGGGTTCAGAAAGAACTGTCAAATCCACCACTATAATTCCTTCTTGAGACAGGGAAGGAGAGGTACACTGAAATTCAGAGGGTTACAATGCTGCAGCCAAACCGAAGTACCAGTTAAGATTCCACATAAGCAGTCCAGCAAGAGGAAGCATCAGAATAGAAGAGGCCATGAATCCCAGGAACCAAAGAAACTCCTTGGCTGGCATGGCAGTCAGAGAAAGAAGAAAATGAAAGAAGGTCGTCAACAACAATACGTTTGCAGGCCAAAGACAGGCTAACAGAACAGTGGCACTGTTTGAATCCTGCATCCCAGATGCATAAGATTTTGAGAGGAAGTCAGGACGGACATTTGCAAGTTCAAAGTAAACCCCAGACTTTGAAGGGGAGAGATGATGAACAGCAGATCTTGCAACAATCGACTGGGATAAGGCACCTGAAGCAACAGGTCACCTAGATAAGGAAAAATCTTAATGTCTGAGCCTTCAGAAGGCAATCACAGGAGCCAGGCATTTTGTGAATACCTTTGGGGCAGTAGAAAGGCCAAAGGGCAAAGCATAAAACTGAAAATGAGAGGAAGATGCACAGAAATGCAAAAACGTCCTGAGGAGAGAGTGGATAGGGATATGAAGATAAACATCTTTTACATCCAAGGACACATGAAAAGCTGGGAGTAATAAAAGAGGAAACAGTTTCAAGACTAAGTACTCAAAAATAAGGGATCTGGAGGAAGGTGTTGAGCCGGGAGCGATCCAAAATAGATCTCCAAGTACCCTCCTTTTGAGGAACCAGAACATCCTGGAATAAAAACCCCATCCCACTTGGAAAGGGGGGGACTGGTTGAAGGGTTCTTTGGTTCAACAGGAACCCTAGAACCTTTGTGAAGTGAGGAATTTGCTCTAGAGGAGGTTGAGGAATCCCAGAAAAGGAAGGGGGAGATTTCCATACAATGAAGTAACCTTGATGGACGACAGAAAGAACTTGAGTCTCTGAAGTGATGACGCGCCAATTTGGGAGGACAAAGTGAGAGCCAAAAGGACAAAGAAACCTGGTCTAAGGCAGGGGGCGGCAAACTGTCAAAGAGGAGCAAGCTTAGCAGATAAAGGAGGCTTCTGGGCCACAGAAATCTGAGAAGCCTTGGCAGAGGAAGCCCACCTCCCACCCTTCCTGGCCTTATAGCTCTGGTGGTGTTGTCAGCTTACAAAAGCAGACCTAGAAGAATAGCCTCTCTGGAACTTGGGTACAGAAGAGACAAAAATATGTTTAAAGGTCTTGCAAGGCTTTGCTCTTCCTTTGAAGAGACTTAAAACATGTCAGCAGCAGTAGTCCCAAAAACATAAGCAATATCCAAAGGAGCATCCATCAACTTGGCCTTAATGTCCTCAGGAAGAGACTGCAGACGAAGCCACGAATAATACCTCATGACTGACCCAAAAGCCACAGCCCTACAAGAGGTGTCAGCAGCATCATAGTTACACTTAATAGAATGGTGAGTCACTTTTGAAGCAGAGCCTAAAAAAGATAAGGCAGAGAATTTGTCATCAGAATCAGGGAGGGCAGAGATAACCTGACAAGCCTGAGCAGTCAAGGCCATAACACAGCTGGCCATGTGCATCTGGTAATTAGTAGCCCTAAAGGCCAAAGTACAAGCAGTGTAAACTTTCTTGCCAACCCTCTCCAGTGTCCCGATATCCTTATCACAAAAGTGTGGAAGAGGGCAAAAGTTCAGAAGGTTTGTCAGAAGAGACTGACAACAGCAGGATCAGCAGAAGGACATTTAAATAAAATTAGGTTCGCTAAGGTTTCTAAAGAATGCCCATCAGGTTTATTAGCAGCCAGAGGCTGAGAATTAGGAGACTTGAAAGCAGCAATGAAAGTATCTAACAAGGCAGACAACGCAGGAAGAACTGTCAATGGTTTAGAGTATCCATCTGAAGCAACTCAATATCTTCTCTGAATATCCAACACTTGAGAAGAATCTCACTTAAAGAATTCCATCAACCCAGCAACTGTGCCACCAAATGACAATTCCTCAAAAGGAGGCTCAGGGTTAACGCATTAAT
>NC_056746.1:1263618389-1263735889 GCF_019279795.1 Protopterus annectens
TGGTGCCACGGCTAGCTGAGGAGGGACAGGTGGGTCTGCTGGGACCCACGTTCCCATACGTGCTATGGTGTTTATGATTTATCAACATATATGTGTTAGTAATAGTCAACACATTTCAGGATTAAGTATAACAGCATGCATAGATATTCCCATTAACCTAGACACCAGATATGGAACAGTTGCATAGCAAATGGAACACATGCATATATGGGACCACAGTGGTAATAACAACAGCATGCAGGTACATTGATGGCACCATGCCACCAATGTAGTATTTCAACATAGCACATGCATAGAAACAGATTTATATACTTATCAAACACTAGGACATATGTCCCAACATTACAGAGGAGTCATCATGTACCAGTTGAGGTGGGTATTTAGTGTATTGTTAGAGATATGGTGGGGGGGGGAGAAAGATGTCAGTTAACAACTAGTATATTCCTGTAGTTCGCATTACTTTCCTAGTCAGTGCTGTTATCTGTACCTTACAAGTATTACTACACTACCCTATTGCCTCAGTTTGAACAGTGATATGGCTGTAGACAACTATATACATGGACTGGTTTTACCTGCAATATACACCTCTTACCTGGTATACCTGTTGAGGAATTGTTTGTTAACACTAACTAACTGTTTCTACACATACTCCCAGATTCCAAGTTGATGTTCTGCACATACCTGTCCATCTCTTTTTGCACAGACTCTGACCATGTCTTGACCACATGCAGGTGAACCGGGACATATGTAGACTATTGCCCTCTTCATCCTTTAGTGACTCACAACACTCTTATACAGGATTTCCTATATAGTTATATTATGTAGCACAGTGTGGGTGACAGTGATCAGTGATACCTTATTATTCAGAGCAACTGCAACACTCACAATGCCAAACAATACCAAAGTAAACAGTACCAGTATAGGGTATCAAGCTTTTATTTCTCGGCACAGTGTTCGTATTTGAAGTGGGAGCAATGTTTGTTAACACTACCTGAATGTTGCCACACAAAGTACCAGTTTTACATTAGTATTATGCACTTACATCTCACTCTGTTACTGTACACACTCTGGTCACAGCTTGACAACATGGGGGTGTAGATGGGACATACTTGGCAAATTACTCTCATAACAGTTTGGGGGGGTTGCTAGAGTGACTGGTTTGGTCTTATAGATGTATGACAGTCAGTTGTATTTCTTGTTTGCAGCCTATACGTCTGGGATCATCCCACTGATTTCCCAGGGGGACACAGTGACATGCAGTAGATATGGGCCAATATACTGGACATTCTGGACATATCTGTTCAGTTGTGGGGTGTGATTCTGTATGCAAACTACTACCACTCCCAGGATTTGAACCATGGCTGTGTGTGCTAAAAATACAAAAGTTCACGTCTTAGTTGTGTGTGCTATTTGGATTTTGTTGTCTGTCTTTTCACTGTTTTCTGTCTGTGTCTCTCCCAGTTGTACTAGCTGACCTCTGGGGATTACACCAGTAGTATACAGACATTCCTACACATTTTTAATTTATGTTGTACAGTGTGGGTAACAGTGCTTAATACTACAGTACTATTAAGTAATTGCAAATCTACATTACCATATGATACCAGAGTAAACACATGCAGTCCAGCAGTTAGACCTTTATTGTCAGGCTATTATGCTTTTATTTACATACAACCTATATGAGACTCTTCCTGCAATATTCTCTGGTGTATGCAGTACTTGCCTTAAACAATATAGGTTTTATACTGGCAATTAACTTACTAGTACTTTTAGATTTATTTCTTATGACAGTACATGCAAGAGTATTACTAACCTGCCTCACGTCACAACCTCTCCAAGCAACATCCATGGGCCTCCTGGTTCATGGCCCGCTCACTTGCCACTGTGAAGAACAGAAGAGGAATATTTAGCCATACCTATCCATATTAAACATGAGCTGGCAATTATTAAACAGGTGGTGGAGTGATACTTACACACAGCTGGGACCTCTCCTGCCGTCCTAGTGTCTTGGATCCACTGATCCAAGAGATCCCCCTTTCGCCACTTCAGGTCGGCATAGTGATGCCTGACCTGCTCACCAGTTTGGGGTATGCCAGTGGCATTGGTGAGGTCACGGGTGAGACGGTCCCAGGCTTCCGCTTTATATTGGGACCCCTGGTACTGGCCCTGTAGCAGTCTCTGCTCATGGTCTTTGACAAGGAGTCCTACCATGACTCTGGACTCCTGGATGCCCCAGTGCTGCACCCCCTCTCCCCTTCCTGACATGATGTCTGCAAGGGGAAGCTACAACCAGTTGTGAGATGTATTCCTGCCTGTTGGTTTTAAGTAGGGCCAAATTCACACACTTTGCCGTGATTGGACAGTTTTGAAAAGGCTAAGCTATGGGCAACCCTGCTTACCTAAGGCTGGCATTGTTTAAAGGGGTATACCACTGGGCAAACTGAGTTAGCTGGCCTACATATTGCCCTGCATATTGCTTACACCTACTAAGCTGGCCTGTGCACTGCTTAGCGTTGCCTAATATTTACTTTGCATTATATTTGCTTTTTGGCATTGATTTATTATTCATTACATGTTATATATATATATGTGTTTGGTATCAATGATTCATGTGTACGTACACTGTATGGGGTCCTTGTGTTTACTAGGGGACTTCAACGCTCTATTACAATTACATCTCACATCCGGGCTTACTTCAGTACTCTAGTTCACATATTTATGTTTATGTAGTAGGTTACAGAACATAGGACTGTATACTCATTCCTTTCACATGTTCAGTTTGATTTTACTTTTGTTTGGTGATACCTCAATCTTATGTACTGCTGTGATGGCTTGGTGGTTAACTACTGTGATTGTAGTGTATAGGGTCCTGAGTTCAAGACCTGCAAGTCCGTTTATTTTGTTGCTGGGCAGGACAGTGGCAGTTGGATACAGAGTGATTAAGGCACTTTTAAGCACTTGTGCATGGGTTTGCATGAGGGTAAGCAATGCTAACCTTCAGTTAAATATGTTTACAGAGAGTTAGCTTCCATATTACTTAACCTGTGTGCGCATTGCTTACCCCCGTGCAAACGGGCTTAAACCCACTTACTGGTGCTTACATATGCTTACTCCCGCTTACTACTGCTTAATAGTGCTTACACTTGCTTACTAGTGCTTACTCTCACTTACCACTGTACTAATTTAAACAGTAATGTCTAATGGTTCTTGGAAAGGTGGGGGATTTGGAAGCTGTATGGAGTTATTATTCATTACACATTTTACCTTCCATTTGTATCCCTGATTCCTGTGTACATATACTGTATGGGGCACATGTGATTATCTGTGGACTTTGCAACATTATGACACTGACACCTCACATCTGCATTTAATGCAATACTCCAGTTCACAAATATATGTTATTTAGTAGGTTATGCAACTACAAATATTGGTCATAACATGATTTGACATGGAAAATGGAATGTGCTGCATTGGGACTCGAACCGGGAATGACTGCTCGTAAGGCGAATGCTCTGCACACTACACTATTGCTATACTGCTTCATTTGCATATATCTTCCTTTTTATCCTCTTCTGCCATTTAAGCTGCATTAATCATAGCTAAGTGATGGGCAAACCCACACACCTACGGTTAAATTTAATCTGTTTCATAAAAAAAAAGTATCTTTATATTGTTTGTGTTTACTATTGCTCTTGTACATGTGAGGGGATGTTGCTGGGGGTATGCAGACACTTATGAGCGGTCTCACTCATTCTTTTAGGGCTTTCTGCTGTTCTTCATTGCAGGGGCGTGTATATTCTGAGAGCTCTGCTCTCAGACACACCCCCTGCACTCTTACATGCTCCATGTAAGATCAGGAGCTTAGGCAGCGTGCCTTCATTAATATGCATGGCACGCTGCCGTCCTGCTCCTACACGGCTGCTTCCATGCAGGACTAAGCTAGTTCTATATGGAAGATTAGTAAATCCGGGGTTCAGTGTCAATAACACAGACTAAAATAAGTGTTAGCACTGTAGTTCATCATTCTGACACACCACCAACATGAAACAAACTAGGCCACATTTTAAGTGATTGTTTTACCTTTCATGTGATACAGCAGATCAGAACAGTTCACGGCTTAATCCTAAAATCAGACAAGCTGTGTTTATACACTTTTTTAACTGGGTTAAGAGAAGGAGCTGAGGCAAAAGGGGTTCCTGTTGAAATTACAAAGCCCTCAGAATAACAACAAGACTGTAGAAGTGAAAAAGGGGAATATGTAATCCAAGTCTGAGATGCCAGTACCTTGAGAGTTCAAAGTACAGGGATCTTGGAGTTAGCATATATAATAGCAACCTATAATAGCAATGCTGTGGGCAGACAAAGACACTCTTTGTATTTGTTTTTCAGCCTCACTTTATTTTCTGGTGTTGATGCACTCATAATTATGGCTCTTGCACTTCTGATAAGAAGCCACACCAATGGCAAAAAATACATACAGCAGCTAATTGTAATAATAATAAAATAATAATAACAATAACATAGTATAGATACTCATTACAAGTATAACACCATGTAAGCAAAATATTTCATCCGTCTAATAAGACACAAATTGGTATACTGATTTACATATCAGATCACATATCAGACCATAATAAACATTAAAGCATTTTTATTTCTACTTCTTTATTCCATTATAAACAGTTGTTAACTGTGTAAACCCATGGTATACAATTGTCCTTAACCCACAGGACACAACTATCCTTTTCAGGAATGACCAGAGATCACAATCCCTTTGAGTGATTTGATCAGAGTCGCAGAGTAGGCAAATAAAGACTGAAGGAACCGAACCCTGTATAGATGATTACAGGAAGCAGCGTGTTATCAGCTCAGAGCTTTGATCCTCTGTGCGAAATGAAAAATAAAAAAAATTGACTTCCTGTCCACATCCAAATTAAAAAAAAAAGGAAAACTTGACTTTTGGCAATAGCCTTCAAAAGCATAATGGTTCTTCTGGGGGAGTGAATCAGGACACTTTGTAAATCAGACATAACTGTTTTGCAATACAACGTACAAAAATACAAAACTTGATTTCTTGTCCATGCCCCTGAGTATCAATCAACAGCATATTGGCTCCACTGAGAATCAAATAGCCTTCTATGTGTGAACAGCTCACTGGGATTAAACCTTCAACCTGCTGATGTGGTAACCAATATGCCACAGAACCAACACATATAAGCATAAAGATAAACAAAGTACATGATCTAATGCAGAACACTGAAATCATCTGCAATACAAAATGTAGAGATTATGCATTTCAACTAATGTTGGTATTAAGGTCATTAAGGATAAGCAGTAGCAGTCAAAACCATTTCAGACTAAACAGTCCTGAATATGTTACTAAACATCCCAGTCACTAAGAGAAGTAAACAGCAAAACAGATAAACAGTCAGATTTTCTAACCATATGTACTAGTTAAAGAAAACATAACATGTTATGGAGAATGCTACAGTTGTGTTATTAACAGCAAAACAAATAGGACTAGACTGTTTAGCCTGTTTGGGGGAAACAGCGTTCCCTTGCTTAGTATTGCTTCCTCATAGCTCTCGGTTCTCTGGTTTTATCTTGGTTGGGGTTCATTCTATGTAGAGTTTGCTTAGAGTTTTGCCAGGTGTGTTTTTTCATCCAGTATCCAAAAAAGGTGCTGTAGAGTGAACTGCCAATCTTCCAATTTGCCTATAGCTGGGTTCCTGGTGTGTGATAAGCATGTTAGTAGGTCTTGCCATAGACTATTGTCCCATTCAGGATTAGGCCCTTAGCCTTACACCTGTTTAGTCCTAGGACAAGCACCAATTCTCTCATGACTTTGAACAGGAGGATAAAGCAGCTATTGCTGAATGTATATTCAGCCTGTTGTTTCATTTTAAGGAAGTGGCATAGAATAAGGAATGGTCATTATAAGGATGTAGTAAACAATATAGAATTTGATTATTTAACTTAAGGGAATGAGAAAAAAACAGGGAACATTGGTAATTGAGATGCAAATGTTTAGTAAAGAATGGAGAAGATAGTCAAGGAAATACGAAGAAAACATAAGAAACAATAGGAAACAGAATTATAACATAATTTTAATTGGACCATAGAGGGAATTTTATAGAAAAGTACATCTTTAGCTAGAACCACTTAGGTTAAATCCTCAGTAGTATGCTGAAGTAAGCAAGAAAAACTGAAAATAATGCAAATGATATCAATGACAGAAATAAGACCTTGGGGAAGAAAGAAGTACTGCAAAGCCTGGTCAAGATCATCAGTGGATGTATGAACCTATAGATAATAGAGATCATCAGTGGACATATGACCTATGGCTAATTATGATCATCAGTGGACATATGAACAAATGAATAATGAAGATCAGAAGTGGACGTATGAATCTATAGATAATCAAGATCATCAGTGGACATATGACCTATGGTTAATCAAGATCATCATGATGGACATATGGACCCATGGATAATGAAGATCAGAAGTGGACGTGTGATTCTATAGATAATTCCTAGTAGATACTGATTTCCAGTGATACTAGCAGAATGCACCCAGGAGGATTACAAAGAACTGCAGAAAACAGCATCTCAGTAAGCCCCACACAGCTACAAGAATACAGAAGTATAAAACAAGTACTGAGCAACATATAAACAATTACTACAGAGTTACTAAAAATATTATTCTAGTAGATTACATCTGCAAGATTATTAGTAGAACTATTATCGTCTGAACAGTCTAATGTGGGTTACGGTTTAAGCACTGAAGCATGAGAGAATGAGAGACATAACTAACCAGGGTCTCTGAAATACATACCTTAGCGGCATATGTGATGTTTATTAAAAGTTGACTTCTGGAGAGTTTGGGTTTGAACATTTTCCAAATATCGGATGGAGCAAGTTCCAAACAGTAGGAGGCAAGTATAGGGATAGCAAGATGGTAAAAAAGGGAATGTGTATCTTCATCCTGACTTCAAAAATATTATGATGCTGATATAGAAGACAACTAATGGGTCAGAGTAAGACAGTAGTCCCATATATAGTATATTATGATTTAGGGTACGAAAAATAGAGTAGCTTCTTCTATAGTAGGAAACTATCTACAAAAAGAGATGCGTGATGAGAGGAAGTAAAGCAACATATTCTATTCAGAGTAACTGACAGATGAAAAGCTCTATAGGAGCAGTACAAGAATATGTCCAATATGATAAAAAACTTTAACACCCCATCAAATTTTTCCACATGCTTACTATAACTACATCCCTTAATCATGTTCACCCCACTTACTACACTCCTGTTCTGAAACACAATGTAAAAACAGAACATGACATAACCAAATTGTTTTAAAAATTAAATTATTGTTAATTTAGATTGAATGGGAGGGGATGGAATCCTACTCTTAAAACCAGAATACATTAATTTGATCGAGCTAACATTGCTCGATCGGGTATAACACCGACTGTTATTACCGAATTTCTCACTGCCAAATGGTTGGAATGTCGTACAAAACACCGAATGTGACATTTCCGACTGTTCTACCACCTAAACAACCGCTACCATGGGTCAAAAAGGGGGGGATATTTTGCGATTCACAACAATTGCATTCACATTTTTGAGGTTTTGCCGCACTGCTTTTGACTGTATTCCGATCGACCATCCACCGGCCGATCAAATGAAAGTATACCCTTAAAGCCCCCCTTTATCCAGAAATGACTGATCTGTTTGAAAACAGTATCCCATAATAAGAGTGCACATTTTACATGTTCTTGTAATGATCTGCTTCTTCATTTTCAATCCACAGCACATCATCGTTTCTAATCAAGTATTATTTTTAAATAATTTCATATTGGGGGTTGTTGAGGGGCACTATGGGTAGTGTTGCTGCTTCACAGGAAGAGGTTCCCTGGTTTGGTTCTCGGATGGGGTGCCTTCTATGCAGACTCTGTATGCCCGCCCTGTGCTTGCATGGGTTTCCTCAGAGAGCACTGGTCTCTTCCCACATTTCAAAGGCACTAGGTGGATCTGTGACTGTAAAATGGCAGGAGATGTGAGCACATGCATGTTTGATATGAAAGAAAGACTTGGTAGCCTTTTTCTTTTTCCCTCCTTACCTTGAAAATTCTGTGGATATTGGTGGCTATATGTAGGATCACTCTAGGAGTCGTCTGTGACTTGTGAGAGGGACAGAGAGATAAATCATACAGTGTTCTTGACAGCAATGGGAATATGTTCATAGGTAATTATTAGACTAACTGCCCTTGCAGGACATTTTAAGTTTAGACAATTACTCCAATGGTGAGAATCAAGCCCAGTACCTTGTATTTGTGAGGTAAACACCTTAATCATTATGCCAACCCCCAACAAATCTAGAGAATTATATAGCAGCCACTCATGCTACAGGAAAAGTCTGACATAACTGCTGGTGAAGTACCATAATGTAAATGAATTTTCAGGCTTTTCAGTGGGATTGGGGGGGACTAAGAGTTACTTATGCTTTTTCGAAGTGAGGAAGAAACAAGATATGTTTTCCTATGGAGGAGATACTCTGCAAGTCATTTTCAGCTGACTTACTGCAAGGCAGTAGGAAAGACTGATTTAAAAAGACAGAGGAAAACATTTCCTTTGAACAGCGAGAAATGTGCTATGCCAGTTACAAACCCTTGTTGTTAACTAACTCATATTCCTCATGTAAAGGAAATTCACTCATAACAGCACAGCGACAAACACGGATTCACAAGTCATCCTTTCATTCCTTTACTTCTTTATCCATTTAAACAAATCTTAGTTTGTCACTCATTTATTCATTACATCAACGCTGCAGCTCCTCAGTAACCCACAATTCTGCTTGAGTCAGAAAAAAAGAAAATAAAACAAAGCAAGTGTTACATTTTAAATAGTTTCTTACTGGGTTTGGGGTTGTATGATCTTGGGTCTTATTCAACCAAGAAAAATCCAACATTTGGCTGTTGAGAAGGACTCCAGAGGGTGTCATAATGCCACTTCCAAATGGACGATTTAGAGAGCTGCAAAATCAGGAAGGAAAAATGAGAGAAGGGGTGAGCAAGCAGGATTACTTCAACAGCAGAATTAGATGTCTGAATGAAATCAGTTAAGTATTGGGCTGATGTAATTCAGTATTACAGTGATACATTATTTCTGAGGCAATACAAAATGAAATATTTTGGTAATTCAGTGACTAGGGGGATTCTTATTCTCTCAGTATCCAGCCCTTCTGTTTTGTCACACATTACACTGACCACATCACTCCTGCTCCCTACAGTGATAAGCGTCTGGGTGTTAATGTTTTGTTTCTTACTCGAACCCACAAGTTACTTTCACCAGCAGGATTTTTACCTGCATATTGTTTCTCATTTAAATACATCCAGAGCAATGTCAGAAGTATGTATACTGTAAACCTACTTCATTAGTAATGTCTACTTGGCATAAATTTAATATCAGAATGACATACAATTCCCTACTGTTCCTCTTGTACAAACAATATTTAAAAAAGAAAATTTACCAGTTGCAAACCTAAAATATTCTGCTATTGTTTGAAAATGCATAGCATTGCGCAGGAATAGGATAGATTGGCATGGACTCCCTAGTTAATTACGGATGTATTCTTTGATGATTAAATTTTTAAGTCACATCAGTATGGCTACCTTCAGGTACGATCTAGATGAATTGAATAGGATTCAAAAACTGCATCTATAAAGCAGCAACATTTTTTTGGTTTTGGAAAAAGCAATAAACTATCAATTGCACAGGTAGGGCAGGATAAGCATTATAAAAACACCCAACATAAACAGAACACATCAGAAACCTTGTCTCAGCAGTTTAATGCAAGTTGTCAATAGCAATGCTGCTGCTGTTCTATTCTTTTAACATCTCTACTAACTTCACACATTTAACAATAACATGGGTACACAAATGGTTACAGATAAGTGGTGCAGCAGAAGCGTTGTTGCCTCACAGCAAGAGGTTCTCTGGTTCAATTCTCGGCTGGAGTGCCTTCTGTGCGGAGTCTGTATGTCCTCCCTGCGTTCGTGCGTGTTTCCCACATTATAAAGACACACATCTGGAGCATTTTTCTCTGGGCCTCTGCTGAAAATTGGCTTTGTTCCAAGTTGGACTTTCCTGGTAAACAAATATTAAATTAATAAATAAGAAAGCAACCCATTTTAAACATTTTGCATTAACTTCATGCAATATACGTACATTTTCTTATATATACATATATATATATATATATATATATATATATATATGTGTGTGTGTATGTGTATGTATAACTTTTTTCTTAGTTTCTTAATAGTTACCATTCACTCTGACATTACACAAATTGCTCCACTCCTGCCTTCCTTTGAACTTCACTCCTCCTGAACATTGTTCTGCATATATTGTTCCCAGAGATTCCAATTAGTTCTATGTAATTTGTTCCTTCTCTTAGCTAAAGATCCAACCTCAAGTTCTTTTATCTCCTTTAGAATATTCAATAATTCGTTTATGGCTGGTTTAGATTCTAATTTCAATTTATTTATTTAGTAACTGCTTTTTTGGCAGCCAATAGCATTAAACTTCAGATCTTATATCCCAGCTAAAACAAATCATTTCCTTAGTTACACTCATGTCCTTCTGCACATTTCTAACAAAGTACTCTGCAGGGATTTTAGCCAAGTCTAGAACAGAAGGTGCTATTCAAAAAGGATAATTAGTAAGGTTTATAAAGTGTTGGATGATAAATATAATAATCAATCAGTGGAGATTAGAATATATTGGGAAGAGAGACTGGAAAGGCAATTTACAAAGGAACAATAGAAGGGCATCTGTATGGCTCCCAAGTATGCAACAAAGTCCAGAAGGATTAGGATTTTTGCATGGAAGTGTTTGCTTGTTTTATACCCCAAGCAGATTTCAGATACTCTTCTAAAACATACCTGACAACAGAAACAATGAAGTCATCAGGCCCAATGACCACCACCTGACTGGCCACCTGGTCGACTTTAAGGCCATAAAAGGACATGTAGTGGCTGGCAGGAAAAGAATGTGAGTCATTGATCATTTGACGATGGAAATTTGCCTCCATCTTGCTGCAGAAAGAAACCAACAGAACACATTATTAGAGACGAAAAGTCACTTCCATAATTTAAAGCAAAGAAATGTTTGAAACAAACAGAGAAATGTGTAGCTTTACATTTCAAGGATCTTACAAACACATCAAAGCAATGAAAACATAAAAATAAAAACAGTTATATCCCAGTGCCTGCCTGTGGCTCATTTTAGTTATTTTATACTGGGAACTTTAGTTTATTTTATTGCAGTCAGCTGCAACAGTGCTATTTACTTCAAAGCTCCTGCAGTCTCTGCCCACTCACAATTTATTGTGCCCATATGGACTTGCTCCTTGGTTTATAGAACTTTTTGAAAAATTGTTATTGCCACATTTGCCAACTCTTCAAGCTCTCTTTCTCTCACAGCACAAACTTCCTAATCTGTAGAAAAAGCCACAGTCATACCAATAGTGAAACACACAAAACCTTCTAATTCCTCTGACTTTCATCCTATCCCATATAGGATCATAGGAAGTTACTAGGCTAATGGCCCAAGGGCCCTTACAAGCCTAGTCAAATTTTACCCTTGTTACCATGATCAGCAACTATTGCCCCTGTCCAAGAGGGACAAAGGTGGAACCCCCAGGGTGAATTTACAGTTAGCCATCCAATCATCCAGATTGTGTTTGAAGATGGCCACTGAGGTGCTCTGTTTGATGTGAAGTGGGAGTCTATTCCAAAGATGTGGTGACCTCTAAGCAAGCTCCTGGAGACGGCAGTATGTAAGCAACTTGCTAACTTCATATATCAATGCAACACACTATCACTTCACCAATATAGTTTTAAACAAAACAGAAGCACTAAGCACTCAGACTGTTTAACATTACATAAGCTTACTCGCACTATTCTTATAAATGTAAGTCAAGGCCACCTCACTGCTGTCCACTTTATTGCCCTTATAAAAGCCTTTGACCCAGTAAATCACACCCTTTTCATTCCCTTGCATACTCCAGCTTTGGATCCTGACAAGTTCACAAACTATCTCACAAATACAGCTTTCACTCTTGCATACAGGAACATTTTTCTACCCCTAAGAATATCACATTTGGAGTACCATAAGGCTCTGTACAAGCCTCAGAGCTATTCCTCATCTTCCCTAATTCCTTACCTTTTGACCTTAAAATATTAACCTAATCTTATATGCAGATGATCTTGTTTTCTGTGAGCCAGGACCAAAACATAAAACAATCTTACAAAATATTTAATTAAAAAAAATCAAGCAACCAACCAACCAAAAACAAACAAAGGCAATTATTTTGAACATATTCTAAAGAATCAAAAAAAGCCTCCTCTGGCAGACAGTAACCAAGCAGGTTCACACCTTCAAGTACCCAGGTATTGCATTTTACCCAAGCCTTATGTCCTTTCATGTTAGTGTCATTAAATCCAAAACAAACTTTACCCATAACCGCTTCCTCAACCCTTGATACGTGAACTGCTGTTGGGAATAATATTCTACAACCTTCTACCCATTTTGGGGAACAACCCAACTTTTGTGTTTAAAACTAACGTGAATTTAAAATTCTTGTTTGAACATCCTATCCTTTTCAAAGGTGTACCTAGGAAAGGTACTACTGGATGTGGGCATTGTAATTATTGTAAACACATTCTTAAAGATACACTACTGAATATAGGTGAATATGGGGTTAGGATAAGTACAGTTGTGGGTAATTGTGGTACTAAGGGTTGTGTCTATTTGGCGTTGTGTCAACATTGTTCTAGTTTTTATATAGGGAAAACCAAAAGGACACTTCGTAGAAGAATGTATAAACATTTGTACGCCATTAGACAGAAAAACACAAATGATGCCCTTTTTAGGCATTTAAATAGTAATCCATGTTGCACAAAGTTTTATTTGGCATTTTAGAAATTGTTTACAAGGATTTTAGAGGGGGCGATTGGACAAATACATTAGAAATAGCTGAAATGAAATGGCAAATATGATTAAATGCCACCCACACCCCCGGTATTAACGAATTTACATCTATCATGCCATATTTAAAGCATAGAGCTTTGACACTTTGAATCAATGGTGTTATTTAATATTTTAAAGTATTTTTAAAACTCTTTATTTAAATTTGTATAAATTAAAATGCTTAACTGTGGTCTTTTTAAATTTTATCACATGTAATTACTGAAGTGATTTGATTGATTGAATTTTATTTTTAAATGGGGGTTTTTGGAAAAATAATTGGTTCTGATGAAGTCCAGGCTTCCTGGAAGAAAGCGCTTGACCGTACTTTTTGAACAAATTCTTTGCAACTGTCGTTTGGATTGCTGTTCTTTTTTGGATTCTTACTCATGCACCATTTCAGCCAGGTGAAAAAGGATCATATTTTCTTGGTTTCTTTTTGTCTTTTTTACACCGTTGGTAATAAGAGTATAGCCGTAATACACACAGCAAGCTGCTTCTCCTGCTATGCCTTTTACGTGGGTAAAACACAGAGGCAGTTGAGTCAAAGGCTATATGAGCATCAGAATGATAAAAAAAGAAAGTTATTAGCAATGGACTTTATAAACATTCCACCCAATGTGACAACTTTAAAAGATTTTTGTTTTTTATTATGTCGAAAGCTGATATTTCTCTCATGGGAGGGGGATGGGAAAACACATTAGAATACAAGGAGCTAATGTGGCAGCTACTACTGAATGTAACCCAACCTTCTGGCATTAATGATGCAATCTCTACTGCCAATGTTTTGAGTTTGCATCAGCCAAGTTATAAAATAAAAACATGATGTTTGATCTAGATTGATTTCAAAAGATAAACAGCATCAGTCCTGGTTAGTGTTTGGAGGGATAACTGTTTTGAAATCTCAATTTGCCATAGCTTTAAGAAAAGGGTTTTTGTATGCATACATTTTTTCAGTATATAATGTTTTATCATCACAATTCATTTTAATATAATTCAAAGGAGGTTTTTATACATACTTCTGTATTTTTTTTATTTACACTCGAGTGACTGAAAAAAATGTGTGTGTATATATATATATATATATATATATATATATATATATATATTATATATATATACATACATATACACATATACTGTGTGTGTGTATGTGTGTGTGTATTTATATATATATATATATATATATATATATATATATATAGACATATATTTTGTTGAAGTTTTTTAATATGTATGTATTTTTAAGGAAAAGAGGTCAGCTGTTGTGTGTTTATTTGAAGTGCTTTAAATAGTGCACCTGGTGCTGTTTTTAACAGATTCTGATGAAGTCTGATTCAACTTGTATACAAATGAAAATGTTTAATAATAATGAAACATTTTTTTTGATTATCCTGGTGCATCTCATGTTGTCAGCATGGTTGTTCTATTTTTTGGTTCACGGTTAACACACTGAGTTGTGTAACAAACACTTGCTGTTTTTTTTAATGATGAGGCAATGCCTGCTTGTCTCTCTCAGGTGGAAGGTGTCATACACATGTAGGGCGTACCTGTGACAGAATGCGTAAAAGAGAATGGAGACCACATGAAAGCACTGTAATTTGTTTGCAGCAGTGAGTGACCTGCCCTTACTGGGGCCCACTGAATATACAATACTGCAGTGCAATACTAGGCCTATGCATTGGGGTAACCTGACCCTGAGATGGTCGACAGAGTTGGCTCCATTGCTTGATCATCACCCCCAGGAAGAATGAATAGGCTAAATGACTCTCATCTCCTGAGGAATTAAACAAACCAAATGAATGGGTGGAGAAGAAAGTGCAATGGTCAATGAAAGCAGGTGCCAAAACAGAGCAAGAAAAATAAACAAAATTTTATGGTATAATGCCTTCCCAGCAATGAAAGAAGGTGCCAAAACAGAGCAAGAAAAGTAAACAAAATGTTATGGTATAATGCCTTCCCAGCTATTCTAAAATATAAAATAGAGCAAAGTTTCACTTACGGCTCCAGACAACATGCTCACTATTTTTTCCAAATAAACAGAGTATAACAGTTCTTCAGTAACTGACAAGTTGAGACACAGTGAATGTTTATGCCATTCAATGCAATGGGCACTTAGCTGTTGGGAAAACATCAGCATGACACAAGAAAAGATATTAAGCAACAGCTCTATAAGTGTGTAGTAGAGGTAATAACACACAGAAATGCCTGCACACCTGGTTAAGGTGAAGGACAGAACAATGATTACTAAGTTACAGCCAGCTATTCTTAAAAAGATTTCTTGCTTTAGAATTGCTGCTTTTGAAGTACATACCTTAACATGTCTGGTACTGTGTGAGACAGTCTGGTATCAAAGAACGGGTCACCAAGGCTACTTGCCATAGCTAGTGCTATTTTCAAAGCCTGTATTAAAAAAAAATCACACACACAAAAAAAAAATGTTAGATGTTACATTAATGAATCCATGACATTATCATATGAATGGAAATCTTAACTGTATTCTACAGCAACACTCAACCAGCCCTCTCCTTTAGTGGAGTTTCCTGATTGTACTGCTTCTCAAAGAACCGTAATATGGCACTCTCCTGGGACACAGCCCATTGCATGAAATAAGGTAGCATGGTTGTGCAAAATGTTACCATAATCTACCACAGTCTGACTGTAATGATTTATTTCTTTAGCTTGTGCCTGAACTAATAGAGAGGCACTCATGGCTGTATTCTTGTTACCAACATCAAATGAAATTTTCAGACACTGTGGTTTCCTCATAGTTTAAATATTTTTCATTATAACACTAAAGCCGCTGCTCTTGCAAATATTTATATTATTTGCTTTAAAATCATTCTTGTACTACAATTTTTCATCTCATGAAAATCAGGAATAGATCCTAGATTTGTTTATAAGAAATGCATGACTTTGAAAGTCATCTTTGAAAAGAAGAAAGAACAGACTTTAATAATGGCTCCCAAGAAGGAGAAAAAATGGCAAAGTGTTGTGCATGTAAATACTGTAAATATATTCATGAAGGCCCCACATGTAAATTTAGCCAACCACGCACAGACTATATCCTGCCCCAAAGTATTTAATTGCAAGAGTATAGCCGTGAAAATATGATCCTCTTTCACCTGGCTGAAATGGTGCATGAGTAAGAATCCAAAAAAGAACAGCAATCCAAACGACAGTTGCAAAGAATTTGTTCAAAAAGTACGGTCAAGCGCTTTCTTCCAGGAAGCCTGGACTTCATCAGAACCAATTATTTTTCCAAAACCCCCCCATTTAAAAATAAAATTCAACCAATCAAATCACTTCAGTAAATACATGTGATAAAATTTAAAAAGACCACAGTTAAGCATTTTAATTTATACAAATTTAAACAGTTTTAAAAATACTTTAAAATATTAAATAACACCATTGATTCAAAGTGTCAAAGCTCTATGCTTTAAATATGGCATGATAGATGTAAATTTGTTAATACCGTGGGTGTGGGTGGCATTTAATCGTATTTGCCATTTCATTTCAGCTATTTCTAATGTATTTGTCCAATTGCCCCCTCTAAAATCCTTGTAAACAATTTCTAAAATGCCAAATAAAAACTTTGTGCAACATGGATTACTATTTAAATGCTTAAAAAGGGCATTATTTGTGTTTTTCTGTCTAATGGCATACAAATGTTCATATATTCTTCTACGAAGTGTCCTTTCAGCTTTCCCTATATAAAAACTAGAACAATGTTGACACAACGCCAAATAGACACAACACTTAGTACCACAATTACCCACAACTGTACTTATCCTAACCCCATATTCACCTATATTCAATAGTGTATCTTTAAGAATGTGTTTACAATAATTACAATGCCCACATCCAGTAGTACTTTTCCCAGGTACACCTTTGAAAAGGATAGGATGTTCAAACAAGAATTTTAAATTCACGTTAGTTTTAAACACAAAAGTTGGGTTGTTCCCCAAAATGGGTAGAAGTTTGTTGTTGGCTCTAAAAAGGTACCCCCATACAGGCTTATAATTTCTTCTCGTTATAGTATGACTTATTCACTTGGTGTCTTTGTTGATAGATTAGTAAGGACATTTTTAGTTCCCATAGATTATATCTTGAAGGATTCATGGGATTTTCTAATAAGGTTCAAAAAGAAATTATACAGTGATGATTGTTCATTCACTACTATTGATGTGTGTGATCTCTTCACATCCATTCCATACAAAACTGGTTTAGATTTCATTTTATGAAGCCCTTAAGGAGAAAAACAACTTTAAACAATTCATTATTAAACTTCGTTATGTTATGTATGGACAAAATTCTAAAAAACTATTATTTTTGTTTTGAGGGGGGAGTATTTTAAACAGAATCAAGGGGTAGCCATGGGCTCAGGTTGTGCCACCTTATTTGCTAATTTAGTCATGTATAGTTAGGAGAGAAAGTATGTATTTAATACTGATTTCCAATGCAAATGGTCCTTATACATACGATTTTTGGATGATATTTTTATTATGTGAAATACCGATGGGTATGGCGAAAAATTTAGTGAACATATTAACAGTATTTGTGACTATTTTAAGTTCACCTCTACACATAATAATGACGAAATTAACTATTTGGATGTGACAATTCGTAAGGAACCTGTGTTGGAAGAATTTTCTTCCACTATATTTAGGAAATCCACTTTTTCCAACGACTATTTAGAATTTAGCAGTAATCACCCCTTCTCAATGTAAAAAAGTATTGTGAAAGGACAGTTTATTAGAGTGGCTGGAATGCGTTCAACATTTGAACGATTTATTATGGAGACAGAAGTACTTATTAATTTTTTTAAGAACAGAGGTTACCCAGAAAAATTAGTTTTGGATATGTATGGGTTTGTAAAGGAGAAATGGGGAGTTAAGTATACCCCACTATTGGGTAACCCGATGAGGGTTAATGATGAGACAGTCAATCCCGATGGACACACAAGTAGTATGGTATTAACTTTTGGTTGTTACAGCCAAAAGGTTAAAGATATTTTAAGTAAGAATTGGGTCCTTTTTACAGCCAACAACAAACTTCTACCCATTTTGGGGAACAACCCAACTTTTGTGTTTAAAACGAACGTGAATTTAAAATTCTTGTTTGAACATCCTATACTTTTCAAAGGTGTACCTGGGAAAGGTACTACTGGATGTGGGCATTGTAATTATTGTAAACACATTCTTAAAGATACACTACTGAATATAGGTGAATATGGGGTTAGGATAAGTACAGTTGTGGGTAATTGTGGTACTAAGGGTTGTGTCTATTTGGCATTGTGTCAACATTGTTCTATTTTTTATATAGGGAAAACCGAAAGGACACTTCGTAGAAGAATATATAAACATTTGTACGCCATTAGACAGAAAACCACAAATAATGCCCTTTTTAGGCATTTAAATAGTAATCCATGTTGCACAAAGTTTTTATTTGGCATTTTAGAAATGGTTTACAAGGATTTTAGAGGGGGCGATTGGACAAATACATTAGAAATAGCTGAAATGAAATGGCAAATATGATTAAATGCCACCCACACCCCCGGTATTAACGAATTTACATATATCATGCCATATTTAAAGCATAGAGCTTTGACACTTTGAATCAATGGTGTTATTTAATATTTTAAAGTATTTTTAAAACTCTTTATTTAAATTTGTATAAATTAAAATGCTTAACTGTGGTCTTTTTAAATTTTATCACATGTAATTACTGAAGTGATTTGATTGGTTGAATTTTATTTTTAAATGGGGGTTTTTGGAAAAATAATTGGTTCTGATGAAGTCCAGGCTTCCTGGAAGAAAGCGCTTGACCTTACTTTTTGAACAAATTCTTTGCAACTGTCGTTTGAATTGCTGTTCTTTTTTGGATTCTTACTCGCACACCATTTCAGCCAGGTGAAAGAGGATCATATTTTCTTGGTTTCTTTTTGCCTTTTTTACACCGTTGGTAATGAGTATAGCCGTAATACACATAGCAAGCTGCTTCTCCTGCTATGCCTTTTACTTGGGTAAAACACAGAGGCAGTTGAGTCAAAGGCTATATGAGCATCAGAATGATATAAAAAAGAAAGTTATTAGCAATGGACTTTATAAACATTCCACCCAATGTGACAACTTTAAAAGATTTTTGTTTTTTATTATTTCGAAAGCTGATATTTCTCTCATGGGAGGGGGATGGGAAAACACATTAGAATACAAGGAGCTAATGTGGCAGCTACTACTGAATGTAACCCAACCTTCTGGCATTAATGATGCAATCTCTACTGCCAATGTTTTGAGTTTGCATCAGCCAAGTTATAAAATAAAAACACGGTGTTTGATCTAGATTGATTTCAAAAGATAAACAGTGTCAGTCCTGGTTAGTGTTTGGAGGGATAACTGTTTTGAAATCTCAGTTTGCCATAGCTTTAAGAAAAGGGTTTTTGTATGCATACATTTTTTCATTATATAATGTTTTATCATCACAATTCATTTTAATATAATTCAAAGGAGGTTTTTATACATACTTCTGTATTTTTTTTATTTACACTCGAGTGACTGAAAAAAATGTATATATATATATATATATATGTATATATATATATATATATATATATATATATATATATATATATATATATATATATATATATATATATACACATATACTGTGTGTATACATATATATATATATATATATATATACACATATATATATATATATTTATATATATATATATATATATATTTTGTTGAAGTTTTTTAATATGTATGTATTTTTAAGGAAGAGAGGTCAGCTGTTGTGTGTTTATTTGAAGTGCTTTAAATAGTGCACCTGGTGCTGTTTTTAACAGATTCTGATGAAGTCGGATTCAACTTGTATACAAATGAAAATGTTTAATCATAATTTTTTTTTGATTATCCTGGTGCATCTCATATTGTCAGCATGGTTGTTCTATTTTTTGGTTCACGGTTAACACACTGAGTTGTGTAACAAACACTTGCTGGTTTTTTTTAATGATGAGGCAATGCCTGCTTGTCTCTCTCAGGTGGAAGGTGTCATACACATGTAGGGCGTACCTGTGACAGAATGCGTAAAAGAGAATGGAGACCACATGAAAGCACTGTAATTTGTTTGCAGAAGTGAGTGACCTGCCCTTACAGGGGCCCACTGAATATACAATACTGCAGTGCAATACTAGGCCTATGCATTGGGGTAACCTGACCCTGAGATGGTCGACAGTGTTGCCTCCATCGCTTGATCATCACCCCCAGGAAGAATGAATAGGCTAAATGACTCATCTTCTGAGGAATTAAACAAACCAAATGAATGGGTGGAGAAGAAAGCGCAATGGTCAATGAAAGCAGGTGCCAAAACAGAGCAAGAAAAATAAACAAAATGTTATGGTATAATGCCTTCCCAGCAATGAAAGAAGGTGCCAAAACAGAGCAAGAAAAGTAAACAAAATTTTATGGTATAATGCCTTCCCAGCTATTCTAAAATATAAAATAGAGCAAAGTTTCACTTATGGCTCCAGACAACATGCTCACTATTTTTTCCAAATAAACAGAGTATAACAGTTCTTAAGTAACTGACAAGTTGAGACACAGTGAATGTTTATGCCATTCAATGCAATGGGCACTTAGCTGTTGGGAAAACATCAGCATGACACATGAAAAGATATTAAGCAACAGCTCTGTAAATGTGTAGTAGAGGTAATAACACACAGAAATGCCTGCACACCTAGTTAAGGTGAAGGACAGAACACTGATTACTAAGTTACAGCCAGCTATTCGTAAAAAGATTTCTTGCTTTAGAATTGCTGCTTTTGAAGTACATACCTTAACATGTCTGGTACTGTGTGAGACAGTCTGGTATCAAAGAACGGGTCACCAAGGCTACTTGCCATAGCTAGTGCTATTTTCAAAGCCTGTATTAAAAAAAATCACACACACAAAAAAACGTTAGATATTACATTAATGAATCCATGACATTATCATATGAATGGAAATCTTAATACTATTCTACAGCAACACTCAACCAGCCCTCTCCTTTAGTGGAGTTTCCTTGACAGTGGTGTAAAGCGCTGCTGGGTTATATGCATGCAGACAAAAAAACTTCAGGGCTCTTCCAAATAATCAACCAGCAAGCAATGCTAAAGAAACCTGGGACCCTTTACATCTACTTGGGCTTGACTGTTTATTCACACCACAGGTTTCCTCTGCATTTGTACCTCACTATCTTAAATGCCTAGTTAACTGCGCTCTGTTTAGAATCTTCTCTTTTACAGAATGGTTCAGTGATGCCTTAAGGATACAGGACATTTTTACAAGGGCATACTCAACAACAGAATATGTAGGGAGCCAGATACTCTACGGTCTTATAAAGGTGAGCTGTCTGTATGTTTTATTTTTTTTCAGATTTTTGCCCCTGGCAGACTGAAAACCACCAGAGCTTGTTATGGTAAATCAGCCTGCTTGCTCCCTACCAGTTACAAGGCATGTAGTCCAAGAGAGCATTAAGCAGCCTATCCCAAATTCCCAATGCCCCCAAAGCACTGCCTGGGTAAGTGATTTGCTCAAGGTCATACAGCAGGCAAGTGGAGGCTGAGGGACTAATACCCTGAACTGCAGGAAGTGGCTCACTATCAGCACAATGTCACAGGGAAGACAAAGTCTATTCCAACACACAATGGTTGCAAGGCAAAGAAACTAATGACAGATAGTATGTCAGTCTATGACAGGATGCACGCGTTCATCCATAAACAGGATGCACACCTACAGGGAATTTGAAATGCTACCAGTTACAGATGGCAAATGTTGCATATTTTTACATCTGTAAATATGTGTATATTTTTTAGCATATCATTGTATCTGTAAATATGTTTTGCTCATTTCTTATGCGTTCCTATTCACCTGGGCTGTGCCTGCAAATTATCCATTGACATCAGTGAACTATCCCGATAAACAAATACAAATAAATAAATAAATATATGTGGGAAGAAGAATGAAACCAGAACACCCACAAAAACACGTGGACACAGGTGTTACAAAAAAGGCAGTTCAACTGACAGCCAAACTGCAAGAATTGGTGTTGTGAAGCAGCACTGATGACCACTGTGATACTCTGATGTCCAGTCCTACAGAAGTTCTGAATGCTAACCAAGTACCAAGCCTAACTGCAAGACAACTGTAACTAATATTCTAATGTGCAATCACAAATGTGAGATTTGTTCTTTTCTGTTTAAAAGATTAAGACTGCAGTATGTCAGGGAATTCACTCTTCTCAAAGGTGCAGTGATCTTACAATTGTATATTTAGGCAGTATAAAGTGTGACAGTGACTTAGCTGTGTAACAGTAAGCTTCAATAGTTATTTCACAGACAGTTTTATATTTAGCAGACACACTTCAGTCACAGAACTCCTATGTCTATTTATTTAAATATCAGAGTACGCCTTTTGTATCTAGTACTTTATGTCATCACTTTATTTCTGGATCCGGCCAGACTGCAACATATAATTCAGACTAAATAATGCAAAACAAACCACATAAACTGTGAATCTTACCTCTGCAGTCCAGTGATAGGTGATATTTCTAGGAACATGGCTCGTGATATTAAATCCTTCCAGGATATTAAGGGCAGCAATTAATGCAGGGCCAGCATGTGGAGCTGGTGGAGCAAGGACAAGGTGCCCTAAAACCAAGCAAGGAAAGCCAACGTCAAATCAAAAATGGAACAAACATGCAAGGAATAACATTCTAATAATATCAAACCTCAACTATTTACAAAGTGTAAGCTGTTCAGTTAGTCTTTTACAGATATAATGAACTGGCACCATTACAGGAAATGTAGTTGATCAGGAAACAAGGTTAGTATGATGTACTCAGGAAGCTATTCTTTGCATTAACAACTGATATTAACTCTTGTCTGATCTAGCAACAACTCTAAATGAAGGATCTTTGCAGTCTGAAAGCACAAACAGTTTTTTTATATTAATTTGCATACATGCATAAGGAACACATTCAATCATGTATTTTTGTTTCACTACTTTTCCCCAACATCTGTAGTTCAATAACTGAAGAGTTAATCTTTTGGCTACAGCATTGGAAAAAGAACTGGTAAAATTCACTGCAAAAAGTCAGACATTTTTACTGAGGATTCTGAAACTTGACAGTATTGCTTGCTATCTTGCATTCTTAATGAATGGACTGTGGTCTGACTCTGACAAGACAGACTAGGGCAGTGTAATCTCATCAGCTGTGCCACACAATGCATTGTGGGTAAAAAGTAGCTTTCCAAGAAAACAAGATTATGTCAGCATGTCTTCTCCATTAGGAAATTTAAGTTTAGGTTTAAACAATAAAATAAAATTAGCAACAAGTAGTAGTTGATCTACTGGCAAGTTTGGATTGAGAATAATTTCAACTGCAAGATAAAAAATACACGTGTTATTGATAACTGTCTGTGAATCAACAGATCTTGATCAAAGACAAAAGTTTATCTTTATACCCAGAAAGTTGCTTCACTCTCATAGTAAAATATTTTCTGCAAAGTATCTGGGGAAAAAAAAAAAGTGCTACCTGATAAGGTAATAACATAAAAATAACGTGCCCAAGTTCTGGGGTGAAATTCTGAAAAATGCTACACTTTGTGTTGAATCTAACATCAAAAGCAGCTTGAGTATCCAACTTACAACTTTCTTAAACATTTATAAAATGATAATTTCTTTAGTGCTATTCATTAGTGCGTTATTCTTTTCAGAATTATGCTTAAATACATTTCTTACAGAAAGCCATACAAAATGGTGGTTTCATTTTTGCTTTGTAAAATTGTAGAAAATGTAACATTTTTCATAAAATATTATCATAAAAACACCACATTAATATTACAGATTAAAACATCTATAAATTATTATTCTGCATTTAATTGGAAAATACATCCTCATAAGATGCACTCAGTACTTAGTTTTCTCAAAACATAACATAGATTTATTATTTCAAAGCTTTTTTATGAAGGCAATATCAAGTATTTAAAAACAGGCAAAAATGTGGTGTTTATATTCCAAAAGGAGGATTTAGAAAACTATATGCTGTACATTATGGAAATATTTTTGTTCCATCTTTCCTGTCTTTAAGTCATTATGATGGATTCATAAAGAAAATGCTCAAGTTTCTAAATGCAAACAGTTACACATTTTTTATATACAAGGTGTGACACTTACACACCAACTAAATGTGCAATACCTTGCTCAGTCATTCCCTTACAGTATTTTATTTTAGAATCTTAGAGTCTTAAATATTCTCAATTTACTAACCTAAAGTGCATGTGCAATTAGTAATGAACTAGCATGGCAGAAGGAACACAGAGCTTTGAGGTGGACTACAACATGTGGAACAGATCACTAGCTAACCTTTCTGAGGTTTTCTTAGGGAATAGGGATTATTTTTTTGCACGATTTATATTATTTTCTAATCTCATTTTACTGACATTTTCATGCAAATATAACATTCAATGAATGCCTACAATTAAAATTATGCACAGCAGTTAGTGTAGCAGATTTGACAAAAAGGCAGGAGTCAGAGCTGGATGTGGCAGAGTTAAAGATGTTAAGATTTGCACTGGATGTGACGAGGGTAGACAGGATTAGGAATAAGTATATTAGAGAGTCAGCCCAGGTTGGACGGTTTGGAGACAAAGCCAGAGAGGCGAGATTGCGTTGGTTTGGACATGTGCTGAGGAGGGATGCTGGGTATATTGGGAAAAGTATGTTAAGAATGAAGCTGCCAGGTAAGAGGAAAAGAGGAAGGTCTAAGATAAGGTTTATGGATGTGGTGAGAACAGACATGCAGGTGGTTGGTGTGACAGATCAAGATGCAGAGGACAGAAAGAAATCGAAACAGATGATCCGCTGCGGTGACCCTTAATGGGAACAGCCGAAAGAAAAATAAGAAGTTAGTGTAGAGGATTATAGCTATAAGCTGTTAACGAGCCACTTCCTGTAGTTTATGGTTTGATTCCCTTAGCCTCCATTTGCCTACTATATGACTTTGAGCAAGTCACTTAAGCAGACAGTGATTTGGGGCAATGGAAAAAAATGGGCCAGTTTCCTTAATTGTCTTCTGGACTGCTTGCCTTGAAACTACCCAAGAACCTACAGACAACTCAGTAGATGTTAGTACTATATTACATTTGGAATGTGTGCTTTTTTTACTCTCAATGTTTACAGATAGATGAGCATTGCTTTGGTGACAGTTTGTTTCCTATAAATTCTGGCATTACATATACCCTGTGAAAGATTAGTGATAAATAAATTACCAAACTTTAATGGATTCTTGGATAATCAGTACAGTGCTCATGGTACAGGAAGCAATTAACTAACAGGCAGGAGGTTATACTAGAAATATGTGTGATGTGTTGAGTAAAATTCCTGGCAGCAGATACCTAGACATTCTGAAAATGGACCCCCACTCTCAATTATACTGAATGAAATTTATTATCTGGTTTGGAAGTTTGGGTGCATGTGTGCGGTGAATGTGTGTGTGTGCGTGTGTCCGCAAAAGCTCATGAGTGTGTAGGTGAGAAAGTACAGTTATGTAAGATCTCACTGTAACAGTAGATGTCCTACTTCTCACTGTTGCAGTATTTGTTACTCTTGGGATATCCTAATGAGGATAGCCTAACATTTGGCCAGTATACCAAAGCCTTTACACCTTCCTGGTGATGTACTTCAGATGTATGTCCTAAATGCAAAGTGTAAGGTACACGTGACATATGGATACCTAATCCTCAGAATGGAAGTGTCCCAGGAGAAGCAGAGCAACCCCAGAGAAACAATAAAATGCCCATTCAGGGAGGGAAACAGAAGGAGGTAAGGATGTAAGAGGAAACCCCTCAGGCAGCAGTATGGAAACAGAAAATAAAAGGGGTCAGGAGGGAGGGACCAAATATTGCAACAGTGAGAAGTGGGATATCCACTGTTATGGTAAGAGCTTACACAACTGTACTATGTCCTTCCTTATCACTATCACAATATTCTTTGCTCTTAGGAGGGTAGAAAAGCTACTAGAAAGTATGGGAGGAGGAAGGCAGACAACATCCCTCCACAAACCCATGAAGGATAACCCTGGTAAATCCTGACTTGGTCCTGGAAATGACATCCAACTTATAATAGTTGATAAAAGTGAGGACAGAAGATCAAGTGTTAGTTTCCAGGATGGATACAGTATCCAGACCCTTGAAAAAAATCACCAAAAGATGCCACTGTTCTGGTAGAATGAGCACAAACAGAAGAGGAAAGCTATTTGCCATGAAAAGAATAACAAGAGGAAATGGCCTCAGAGATCCAGTAGGAGATGGTTTGCACAGACACTGCCAAACCCAGTTTCCTGGCATGAAAGAAAACATAAAGTTGCTCAGATTTTCTGATGCATTTTGTCTTACTCAAGTAATAGCAGAGCTGTCTATGCAAATTCACATGTGTAGTACCTTCTCACTACCAGACCGAGAAGAAGGAAAAAAGGAGGGACTATAGACTGATTCAGGGACAAATCACTAACCACCTTGGGCAAAAAAGAAGGAATGGTACAAAGAGAGACTCTGTCCTTGTGAAAAACCAAAAAAGAGGAGCTGCCATGAGGGCCAGGAGTTCATAAACCCTCTTGGCAGAAGGAAGAGCCACCAACAATACAGTCTTCCAAGTATAATGTTACAGGGAAGAAGAAGAAAAGGCAAGCTCAAACTAGGACTGTGCCATTTTCTCAAGAACAAAATTAAGATCCCAGGAAGGAGGAATAGGATTTCTTGGGGACCTGATATAAAGGATGCCATTTAGGAATATTGTTTGACTTCAAAAGTAGAAGCCAAAGGTGGACTGAAAAGCAAACAGGCAGAAATGACTGATAAATGAGCTTTAACAGGAGAATATGCCAAACCAGTATTGAGCAACTCACAAAAATAAGAATGGATTGTAAGGAGCCCCAAAGAAAAGGGGTCCTGGCTATGCTTGAGAGTCCAAATAGAAAATCTCTTCCATCTAGCCATATAGGATTTTATGGTAGTGGGGTTTCTGGCCTCCTGAAAAACCCAAAGCACTTCTGCAGAAAATTGGTGCCTAAAAGGAATCAAAACCCTATCATCCAAAATATCAGTTGATGTGTGGGCAAGTTAGAATGAATGAGCAACTCCTTGTCTTGTATGAGAAGATCCATCATGTGAGGAAACTAGTGATGATTGCCACTGGCCAGGTGAAAGAGAAGGGGGAACCAGCACTGTCTGGGCAAAAAGGAGTCACCATCAAGATTTTGTGTTTCTGTGCAAGACCTAGAAGTAGAAGAAGATAAGTGCACAGTAACACCACCTTCCAAGAAAAAGACATGCTGCCCACTTTCCAAGACAGTAGACTTGGAACTCTAGAAAAGAACTGGGGAAGTAGTCTGATCAGATGGAAGGCAAAAAGATCTACTTGAGGAGTACCTCACTAATATACAATGTCCAGAAACACATCCCTATGAAGCATAGGGGTGGGAGGTTGGCATAATGGTTAAGGTGTTTACCTTACAGACACAACGTGCAGGGTTTGATTCTTACATGGGGTAATTGGCTAGGCTTAAAATGTCCCTCAAGGGCACTTAGCCTAATACTAATCTATGAACCTAATCTATCCATTTGTGAGGATGTGTCCTGGACCTGCTCAAAGAGGTTGCCATTATATTGTGCTCTGAAGGGATGTGAAACCACCTGAAGAACCAAGTGATGGCGGGTTCCAAAATTCCAAGCCTGAACAGCCAGCCTGCAAAGGTAAGACTTTGTGCTGTCTTGCTTATTGACGAATCACATGACTGTGGCATTGTCTGTAAAAAAAAGTCAGAGGAACTGGAACCAAGAGAGATTGAAAAGCCTTAACAGCTAAGATTAGAGCCCTTATCTCTTTGAAACTGATGTGGTATGACATCTATTGATGAGTCCAAAGCCCCTGGATTTTCATATTGTTAGAGGAAGCAACCAGCCTTGATTGGAAACATCCATGTACAGCTCTTGAGTAGGAAGAAGAATCTGAAAGGCATACCTGGATTTAAAGAGATCTGCTGAATCCACCAGTGGAGTTTGAATTTGAGACAGGGTAAAAGCGGGACTGGAAATTCCAGAGGGTTGCAGTGTTGGAGCCAAAAAATCTTGACAGACCACTGGAATTTTCCATGTGGAGTTTGGCAAAAGGAACCATGTGAATGGTGGACGTCATGAACCCTAGGACTCAGAGAAACTCCCTTGCAGGAAGAAGTAGAAGAGAAAGATGATACTGGAAATAATTAGTCAAAGTGAAGACCTTGGGAGGCAGAAGAGAAGATACTATTAGAATGGTTTGAATGCTGCATCTCAAAAAACACTTGGTTCTGAGGGGGAGTCAATACTGCCTTTTTTAGATGAAGTGCGAATCCCACATTGCACAGGAAAGGTATAGTATTTATCGGGAATCTGCTTGTTGTACTCACATTTTTCCTTCCTGGATAACATGAAAACAAACAAGGAGAAAAAAGGAAGGTGAGAAACCCCAACAGGGCACTTATTTGAAACAGGCTTGGTAGAAGACCCAGATCAGTGAATCGCATATAGAGACTGGCAGCAAAGAAGTTCTGAGGATTAAGCGTCTGTACGTCACATATGTACCTTACCCCTTGCAAGTAGGACATACATCTGATGTACAATGCTGGGAAGGTGTAAAGGCTCTGGCATGCTGGCTGGATGTTATGTTACCCTTGGCAGGATACCCCAAGAGTAAAAAATACTGCAACAAGGATAAAGAAAGACATCAAAGTGTTAAAATTCTCAGTTTCCTGACAAACTTTACCTTTATCAACCATTATTAAATTTTCTTTCTAATGCATTACTGCTTTTATGAATTATAGATGTTGTGATTTTGGGTTTATCTTTATGACTTTAGGAGCCTTGCTTGCTTCTCTGGATTGACATTAATATCACAAAAAGATAATTATCTGTTTTCTTTTGCCTCTATCATTGGATTAGATAGAAGCCTTACAGACTACATGGACATTTTGGTTCCCACTTATTATAACTATTAGCTGGAAGTGGAAATAACTAGTTTGGTTTTCTTTTTTTATTTAAAGTGATATTTGCTTAGCTAATCAACTGATACATTTACAGTATTTTTTATTCCATAATTTGGTCAATCATCAATCATAGTATGTTTTGTTGCTGGCTACTGCAGTCTGTTATAGTTCCAAACCTAGTCATAGGACTTAATTGGTCTGCTCCAATTTTTCTGATCATAGGAGATTACTAGGCTATCGACCTGGAGGTCATTTTCAGCCTAGCCGTTTCATCCCAATATAATACCATGAAAATTCTAGTTAGTGCCCAAGATTGCATTTAATAGTAACTGCCCAAGATCAGGAGGGTTGTGGGCACGATCTCCATCAAGAATTTCTGGTGCCCCATTCACTTGTTCAGGTTCCTCTTGAACAGTGTCACAGAGGTGTTCTATTTTACATGAATTGGTAGCCTATTCCAAAGATGTGGCAGTCACTGGGAGAAAATGTGCCCCTCCAGCTATTTAAGTTGCAGGCAATATTTAGGTCCCTGTAATGGGTAGCCCTAGTTCCATTTGATTTACTGACATGCAGCAAGTTCATAAGGTTTGGGTCTTGGATTGCTGTGTAGGCCAGGCATAAGTGTCTCCTAAGAAGTCCATATGACACGGAGTATAGTGACACGGACTTTAGTCGGTCTGTGTAAGGTACATGCTGGAGCCCCTTTATCTTCTTTCTTTCTTTGTCAGAAGCCTTTGAGGTCTCTCCAGTTGCTGCAGGAACTTTGTATGGTACATGCCGAATGGGGCGTTATACTCAATTATGGGCCAGATTAGTGCAGAGTATAGAGAGGTTATAACCTCTTTTGCTCTCGAGGAAATGTCTTTACTAATCAAGTGTGCTACATAGAAAGCCTTCCTTACTATGGTAGACACATGGTGGTCAAAGGTAAGGTTGCAATTAACTTGTGATCTCAGGTCTCTTACCACTTTGTGGGTACTTAGGGTATTGTTGTTTTGATAGTATGAAGGAACACTGTTTGTGCCGAAGGGAATGATGATTCATTTCTTTGCATTCAGTTTGAGACTGTGACTAATACACCAGTCTGTGTGAGACCCTCCTGGAATATGCTGACATCATTTGGGGATTCAGTGATTGCACCTCTGCAGACTTGGTCAGCCACAACCCCATAGTTTTGACCTGAACTTCTGAGAAGTATATACCAAACAGTAGGGGGCCCAGCACTGACCCCTGTGGCACCCCGCTGGTAACAGGTCTGCTGGTTGATGTGGAGTCACCCACTTTGATAGTGTTTGTCCAGTTTATGAGCCAGTTGGCATCCCATCTTAATGGCTTGGACAAAGCTTTGAGGACCTGCTTTTCAGATACATAGGGTGGGAGGGTTGGAGGAAGGTTTGTGATAAGTTAGGAAGGGATAAGGGAGTGAAATTTTGCCAATCTATCCACTAGCAGGTTTGCTATCTCTGTGGGGTCAGTGAGTGCGTGTGTGTGTGTGGGATACCATTGGCCAATAGTTCTGCACATGCTTGGGTCCTACCTTTTAGGCTATGTATGTAGCTGTAAAAAGGCCTTATGGTTATCCTTGGCTATACTTGCCAAATTTCTCTCAAAGGAGCCCTTAGAGGATATGACAAGTTGGCTTATTTGCCTGCTGAGGCTGTGGATGGTGCTTTTCCATTGTTGGTGCCTTGCCTTTGTTTTTTTGGACAGCAACTTTTTGCATTTATTGTAAAGCTTGTTGATGCTAGATGTCCATCATGGCAGCTTGTTTTTACTTGGGGCTCTAGGTTTGATTAATTCTGGTACAGCTGAGTTTATACACTTATGCAGGTGATTGTACAGGGCTTTAGAGTATGGTTCAGCATAGTTACCACTTCCAGCTTGGGTTGGGGCTTGGAATGCATGTTTACTTTCTCCTAGGAGTGTATAGTTTGCCTTGGTGAAGTTTTTTAGTCTGATTTCACACTTTGTGAGTTCTGGTATTAATGTCAGCTCAAAGGTGACTGATTGGTGGTCAGATTTAACTAAGGAGTGTCCGACAGTTGCGGCAGTGCATCTGTTTGACATTTTAGTGAGGACCAGATCTAGAATGAATATCCTGTTTAATTACTATTGTGTTATTTTTGCAACTAAGTCATGTTTTAATATTTTTTATAATAGAGACCACTTGCTTGTTCTTCAGCCATTTGTTTCTCTCTCCAGCTCTGAATTTTATAATTGCTCATATGGGTCTCGATCTCTTTAGGGCACATACCTCTGGACTTAGATATTTCTGGCATCAGGGGACTCAGTGACTGCATTCATCACTTGTACCAGTGCTTTATGATCATTTCTATGTTCTGAAACTTTTCGTGAATGTATTTAATTATTTTCTGCATTATGTATTTGCTGAGTCCTCAAGTGGTCAGGGAGATGTAGGTGGGACCTCCTTCACTGAAGCTCTGGCTCAGGCAGTGTGCTCTAATGCATCAGATTTGGTCCATTCTTCTGATTGGTGTTTATAACAAAGACTTGTCCTGACATCAGCTTAAGTTCAGCTCAAATAGCTTTCATGCTGCTTGCGTCCTCTGCTGTACAGCAAGTAACCTTAGGCAATTCAGGCTGCAGGGTGATGGTACTATTTTATATTTAACTACTGAAATGAAGAAGGCCAAACCTGGAGCTCCCAGCTCCAATGAATGTGTTGTGAGTACATCAACAAACTGTCAGTATCCCCTTATTAGGTAACATTAGGATGTTTGTTCAGTTCACAGACATCATTGTCTCATTGGTGTTTGTGACGTCCCCACTCTGGGCCAGAAATCAAGGAGGCTTAATCTTCACCACTGTCACTGGGGAGGGATGTTTACTTGGAATAAAAATGGACACGCACAGTATTTCCGGATGCAGCCCTCTACATCAAGTACGATTTCCCTTAAGAGCACACAGGGAACACGCACAGTCTTGGGGCTGGTCTCTCTCTCTCTACATCCCCAGTAAGACTCCTAGTGGCACAGTTGTAGAGTTGTGTCCTCAGCCATGTGTCCAAGCCAAGTCCTCCACCACTCTCTCTCTGTGAAACCAGCGCTTCATGTCTCTGCTCCCAGCAGCTGAAATACATACTCTAAAATTTGCTTTACACACACACACACACCTGGGAAAGGCTGGCACAGATTTACTAGCTATGTCCCCTTCTGCTCAGACTATAGGGTAGTTACTGCCATCAGACAGTCCAAAGCCAGCTACTCGAAGGCTCTTGCAAGGATACCCAATTATACTGAATGAGATTAATACTAATACAAATGATAGTGCTTGGCCAATGCAGTAAGGCTTTCAGGAGTGGCCACAGAGTCACCAAGTTGATACGAGTACTCTCAAAGGTTAAAATATTCTTTAAAGCACAGTGAAAAGTTTGAATATATTTAATAATAAATAAAAAAAACATGAAAATATGGAATATTTATTTACAATAAACACCAGAGTTTCATTCACAGGAAATATTAAAAGTAACACAGGTGGACAGGTTCACACAGCTACAGAAAAACAATACTTAACTAATCTCACTATATTTTCCTGACTGATCTAAAGAATTATTATTCTCTGGTTACTTACTAGAGCAAGGCATGATGAAGTAGGTGACAGATCCTTCTTTATCACATTACAAAAACAGACTGCTCTGACACTTCTCTCTCATCTGGTATTAAAACATCATTTTTGTCCTAGATTACAGTATGACATCACATACATCTGGTTATATGACTTCTGGTTCCCATGCTACCCCATTGCTAGAAACTGCCATGATTTAGCACATATGTGTCAATAATACACACACACAAGGCTTGCTAAAATCTGTTGCAGTTTCTGGAAGTCATAAAAAATTTCAACACTTCTGCTCTTCCTACAGAGACTAACAAACAATGCTTCTTACAAACATTGCATCTCTGGCTTCATTCAAAACTGTGTGATAGATAACATCGTTATAGCATAAACCCAGTAATTTAATTTCAGAACATTTTTCAAAGTTAGCTGTAGCTGGACTGTGATTAACCTCTTCTCTTCCAGTATCCTCTGTTACAATATATTATTTTCAATAGTTACAATGCATACATTTAATCAGTTACTACATGCATGTATATTTCTTTTCTGTCCAGCAGGACTCACTGTTGATCCATTTTCAACATAAGCAAACTTCACAAATACATTTTCAATACAAGCATCTGTACAAATCAGTTTCTGGTACAAATGACATAATTCTTTACTAAATTCCAGCTAGCTGTGCTGGCATATGTTACACACCCACTGCCTTACTTCTTCTGGCATAGCTGGCAATGCCTCACATCATCACAGTGTTGATGTTGGCTAACTGGCTTATCTTGGTTGGCTTCAACATTAGAGTTGATGAGTCTGTGACTTTTTTTTAAACACTACCTCTGTATTACAATGGGATTTGGATTTACTCAGATAGTTACTTCTGCTATCCACTCATTTTGGGTATACCATGAACTTGGTGTTACAGAATACCGTCTCAGCTAGCAACATGGTGGTAGAACCAGTTATTTCCTTGGATTATTGCCTGATTTGTTTCATGGACAACCAGCCTCTGGTGGGACCTCTTGCTAGTGACTGGTACATTGCAAGAGTTTTGCTCATCTCCAGGGAAGTTTTTTTCTCCTGTTCTACATTAGCTGTTGAAGTACCATAGTGCCTGTAATCCAGATGAACTTGCCTGGGCTTACAATAAGGCCTTAATGGCTTCTCAGTATCTTCTTATCCAAAGTCATAAAATTCCAATCCACTTTGTCCCTCATTATTTTGAGCTCCATAAACTTAGGATACCTGCTTGAAATTTCCACACTGATGCATTTTTCTAGTCCTCTGATAGATAACCACTTTATTTTTGTATAATAGATGGAGTTTTCCTGAAAGAAGTTTATGTAACTGTCTCATGAGATATATGCAGTGACAACCTAACCAGCTGCTCTCCTCTCGATTGTGGAGAGAATATGCAACCCTGTGTGCTTCAATACTCAGTGTGTGTTATCTGCTGTTAGTTTTTAAATAGATGCTTATTTGTGGTCATGAAGCTTGCTTATATTAGTATTTTGTAAACTGCACTCGCTGGGTCTGCTTACAGTTTTGCAGGCTCTCTGCTATCTTGGAACTGGTATGAGTTTCTTATTCCTGATTAGAACGACTTTGCTACTCTTGTTTCCAGCATGCATACAACTATTTGTGGAGTAGATCCATGCTCCTCTGTGCTATTGATATCTTGTCTGTGAATGTCATGTCTGCTTCTTTACCAGATCATTGCATCTTTACTTAAAAAAGATGGAATATTTCCATTAGCTTTGAAGGAGGCCTTGATCACTTTCACTCTTAGGAAGGATGGTTTAGACCTTTATGATCTATATAAATATAGATTTTCTCAAGCATTCCATTTGTTGGTAAAATCATTAAGGTAGTACACATACAATTGCATTCTTACTTGATGAACAATAATCTTAGTGCTCCTTTCCAGTGTTTTATTTTTGGTCTAGGCATATCATAGGATGGCCCATACAAAGGGTCATTAATGATCTCCTAGTGGTGAGAAACCAACATTTTCTATTTGTTTTTGATCCTTTTTTGAGTTTTCATCTGCATTTACATATGCTGACCACAAGATCCTGATGTAACGTTTACTCCATCACAGGTACAAGTTTGCAGTGGTTTACATTTTACCTGTCCAACTGAACATAAAGAGTATTCTTAGGGGTTAAGTCATCCTCTCCATACCTGATTTATTGTTGTGTACCTCAGTGCCCAATTATGGGTCACTTGTTCTACAGCATGTATTTACTTCCTCTGTTAGACATTATTCTGGGGGCTAAGCATAAAACACCATTATGCTGACAACCCGTAGTTTTATCTTTTTCCTCCCTCCAAGTGTTTAATCTACCCTAAACAAGATATCTACAGATTTGAAATGCACTCTACTGGATAATTTGTAATCAGGTGAAACTAAGTACTTGCAGGATATTTGCCATGCTATTCATGCCATCTTGCAGGATTTGTATGCACCAATTTTGCTACTTATTATCACCAACTGTAGTGATAAACTGGAATTTGGTGCCCAAAGTTTGTAACCTATGGATTACTGTCAATGACAAGCTGACTATGAGGGATCCTGTAGATTTACAGTTAAGAAATACTGTCCTTTCTTATTAAGCACTTTTTACCTTCTTTTGAGCTCCTAGTGGTTCTACATATCATCCAGGTTTCAGCTTGTCTGCACCACTGTAACGCCTTACATCTAGGAGTACTGGATTCAGAACTTGATTGCTTGTAGCAGGTGCAAAACTTTGCTCTTTACTGGTGGGTTAACAAAACATTAAGTTTGTAACTGGGAAGTAGTAAAACTGAGATCCTGTAGCAGAGAGTTGGGGGAAGGAGCTTGAATAAGCAGATTGTCTAGACAGGGAAAGATCTGAATTCCTTGAACCCTGCAAAAAGCAATGACAAAAGTTAAGCATTTGGTGAATACCCTTGGGGCAGTAGAGAGGCCAAAGGGCAAATCACAGAATTGAAAATGCAAGGAATAAACAGAGAAATGTAAATCTTTCCTGAAGAGAGGATGAATGGGGATGTGAAGGTATACATCCTTGAGATCCAGAGAGACCATAAAGGCCTGTGGTAAAAAAAGAGGGAATAATGTTTGCAGAGATATCATTCAAAAAGAAGGAATTTCAATAAAAGTGTTCAGCCTGGAAAGATCCAGAATTGGTCTCCAAGTGCTCTCCTTTTGTGTGACCAGAAACGTCCTGGAATAAAATCCCTTCCCCATCTAGACAGGGGGCGCAGCCAGAATGGTGTCCTGAGCCAAAAGAGAATGAAGAACCTCTGGGAACTGAGAGAGCTGTTCACGAGGAGGTTGAGGAATGCCTGAAAAGGGAAGAAAGGATTTACAAACCATGAAGTATCCCTGATGAATAATGAACAAAACCCAGGAGTCTGAAGTTAACTGAAGCCAATTTAGGAGAGAAACAAACAGATGGAGGGACAAGGGATGCTGGCCGAGTGCAGGAGGAAGCAAAATGTCAAATACAACCAAGCTAATCCTGGAAATTTTTTGGAAGCAGGAGTCTTAGTAGACTTAGCATGAGGTACACACACCTAAAACCCTTTTTGCCCTTGGGAGGAGGTTGAGATTGCCTGTGAACAAAGCAGACTTGAAGGGATAATTCCTTTGAAATTTAGGAATAGGAGAAACAAAAGTATGTTTCAATGCCTGTAAGGCTTTACCCTTGTCCTGGAGAGACTTGAAAAGTTCAACTGCAGCAGATCCAAAAAGATTTTTTTATCCAATGAAGCATCTAAAAGCTTGGCCTTACTGTTATCAGGCAAAGCTTGAAGACAAAGCCAAAGGTAATGTCTTATAACTGAAACAAAGGCAGTAGCCCTGAAAGAAGCATCAGCTGCATCATAGCTACATTTGATTGAGTGGCAGGCAATGTGAGAAGTACAGTCAAGCAGGGAAAGGGACAAAGCCTTCCCCTCAGAGTTAGGAAGGTCAGAAGCCAGCTTAGAAACCTGAGAAAGGAGGGCCAAAACATATCGGGTCAGATGAGTCTGGCACTTAATGGCCCTAAAGGATAAAGTGGCATCAATGTAAACATTCTTGACCAGCCTTTTCATACCCTACTATCCTTATCAGAAGGCAACAGCTTGGTAGAGGATAATAACTTGGAGGACTTATCAGAAGAGACTGACATGACAGAAGGGTCAGCAGAATTACATTTGAAATAAATTTGCACTCCTAAGGCACTTCATTGAATCTATCTGGCTTCTTAGATGCAGGGGGCTGAGAGTCAAGGGCTACAGGCGCTGCTGGCAAAGTATCCAGAAGGGCAGCCAGAAGAGGAAGAATAGCAGATGGCTTAGGAGACCCCATCTGTAGGAGGCCATAATATATTTTCTGAATCTCAAAGACTTGAGAACAACCCACTTAAAATAATCCATCATATGGGAAATGGTATTCCCAAGGGAGACCTCCTCTGGGGGGAATCTGGACTTCTAGAATCTTCCTTCTCTGATATGTAGTCCAAAAAGGAAGGAATACGGGAACAGTAAGCCAAAGATTCTTCCCCTGAGCCAGGTCTTCATCCAAGGAATCCAATTCCCAGGGCCTCTTAAGTGGAGTGGAAGACGGGGGGGGGGGGGCAGGCACAGAGAACCCTTGGGGAAACTTCAAGGCATCAAAGCATTAAATAAACCCTGACTGAAATCATGCCATTCACATTGGGGTCTTTAATAACATGGGAAATATACATTGCTTTTTGCTTCTTTTTTTTGTGTGGGACATCTACACAGAACACCCTAGGAAGGTCTGATCCTTGGCAAGATTCAATAATGGTCACAGGAATCTCCTCCCGAACTAAGATCTGAGGAATTCCCCTCAGTCCTTTGGAAATAATCATCTGAGGTCTCCTCTCAACATCAGGTACAAATGTATGTCCTCTGAGGACATGTGAGAAGCCAAATCCATGCTGGCCTCCAACAGGGTTGGAGCAGAGGAATACAGAGCAACTAGCAGACAGTTCTTGGGTCTTTCACCAGCCTTGAGAGAGATGTCTGGGGGAGGATGGATAGCAGCCAGATCAGACCTAACTTTTTTGGCTTTCTTCTTGGCAGATGGCTGGCCCTTGGGATGGGAAGATTCTGTTACAGCCCCCTGAGCCAACAACTACAGACATTGTTTCTCTAGGTATTTGGACAAGGAGGAGAGACAACTACACAGGCTCTTAGGCACAAACACCTGGCAGATACAGCACTATGTATGATCATGGGAAGAACCCAAAAAGAAGAGACACTGGTTTGTGATGATCTTTATGGGGAATCTGCATCCCAAAAAGCAGTTGTGGAAACAGTTAAACTAGTGGTTTCAAAGTCCAAAATCATATAGAAACAAAAACCACTAAGTAAACACGCCAAGAACTTACAGTACCAATATTCCATTTATTCAACAAGTCACATGTCGAATAAACAGAATTTTGATACTGTAAGTACTTGGTGTGTTTACTTAGTGCCTTTTATTTCTATATGAATCTGTGTCCTGCACTGACATTTTCCCTCTCTGGATGACATGAGCACAATAACCACAACAAATAAGAGGAAGAGAAGCAACCCCCACCCCCCCCAACACAGCGTTTATCTAAAAACATGTTTTGGTAACCAGCACAGCAGAAGGACATTCAGAATGGCAATGGCATTCTGACCTCTGACCAAGAAGTTCTGAGTGTGTATGTCTGTACATCACCTTTATGGCCTATACCTTGTGCGGGGAGCATACATGTAATGTACAATGCCTATAAGAACTAAAGGCTTTGGTATACTGGCCAGACATTGGACTATCCTTGTCAGGAGATCCCTTAGGTAAAGAATACTGCAACACTGCTATGGAAGGACATCTGAAAGGGCTAAATTTCAGTCTTATTTTTTTTTATACTGCACAACATGCTAGCTTTTGCACTTTATACTTTTTTTAAATGTAATCTTATGAAATGCAGCAACCATCTTTCATATTATGTGCTGTCTGTATTTAAATTATTAAATAAATACAGTTGGGTAAGGTACTCAGCATTACAACAGATAGACAAATAACAAAGAATGTCTGCTACTGGATGACATACCCATAGCATTTAGGTACCACCTAAATGCAGCCCCTTCCCACATTACAACAGACAGACAAATAACAGAATGTCTGCTACTGGATGACATACCCATAGCATTCACATACCAGCTACAATGCAGCCCCTTCCCACATTACAACAGACAGACAAATAAAAGAATGTCTGCTACTGGATGACATACCCATAGCATTTACATACCGACTACAATGCAGCCCCTTCCCATATTACAACAGATAGACAAATAACAGAATGTCTGCTACTGGATGACATACCTATAGCATTTACATACCGCCTACAATGCAGCCCTTTCCCACATTACAACAGACAGTCAAATAGAATGTCTGCTACTGGATGACATATCCATAGCATTTACATAATGCCTACAATGCAGCCCCTTCCCACATTACAAAATGCCTGCTACTGGATGACCTACCCATAGCATTTGCATACCGCCTACAATGCAGTCCCTTCCCAGAAAAGAAGCCAAAGCAGTTTGTCCATCCCTATAGTTGAAGTTGTTCTCGACAACTTTTTGCTCAGATAATGTTATATTTTAAATGTAGCCCTTTGTTTTTCTTGCTCTGAAGAGGATGGTCGCAGTTTTTCAGGTATACTTTGTTTCTAGCTGGTTAAGAAAACTAAAGCAACTATTTATTTATTGTTTGCACTTCATAAGGATTATCTAGTTGATATTTTGCAGAACTGTATGACTAATTATGGTTAATGCATTGTACTTGTTTAAACTGCAAGCTTTCTTAACTCAGTTCAGTTTATTTTTCTTTGTTGTTAGGGCCACCTTTTTTTTAAGACATTCTCTTTAGGAAGGTGACTGCTTCCAGTAACACATATAGGGGTATTCAAAAGTGCTAGCACCATGATGTAGTTCTGTTCTAGTAGTACATAAGGGAACACAATTTCTTTTTCTCTCATTCTTTCTCCATTATTCTTACAGCTGGATCAAGTGTGGATTGTGTGCCAACAGTTTTAAGCCAAGATATTATTTTTAGTTACCCATCAATATGGCCTAATATTGTTACATTGACTTTCTGTTTATGTTTACACTGTCCTTTTTGTAAACAGGTCATGACTGAAAGGGGGAACTAAAGGTGCACTCACTTCCCTGGAGACAAAAGCACAAATAAGAAAGGATACCACAGGAACAGGGAAGAGATAAGGTGCTGTCATGATGGCTTGGACAAACGTTGCAGTTGGCAAGGCATAGTGTCCATCAACTGCAGTGCCCATCATGTGGTAAGTATATGCACTGTCGTCAGCTGTGCGGTATATTATGGGAAATGTAATACACCAGGCAATAATGCAATATATAGTTTACACTGGGTGGGCGTCCTACACTGGCTTAGGCTGTGCAAAATAGGCAGGGGTACTATATAACTGTATAGGAGTGCAGATGCGCTGCATTCACATGAGTCATGTAGCACTTACGCGCAGTACAGACATGTTCACAGAAATCTGGATGCCTTAGTGTTTCTAAGCTGATGGCCAAGGGGTAAATGAATGCTGTTACTTGTGATTATGGAACTGTAGTAGGTCCGCACATGTATTATGCATAGACTACATTCTACTGTAGCAACAAAGCCATGACAGGTGCCTGTCTGTGGGCATACGTCATGTAGAGAAAGTGTCGGGTAAGTTGTAGGCATCTTTTCATTTCATACACCCTACAATGTCTTCAGTATTCTCAACATATACTCGCTTGATACACAGCACACCGATCACCCGCTTTTCTCTGGGCATCGCTTTTGTGGATGATCTTCCTGGAAGTTAAGCCCCAATCCATATTCGGCAGCCCATTAAACAGGATGCCATCTCCTCATATGCAGCAGCTACAGAAGGGTTATAATGAGGAAGTAAGTTCTAACTGTTAACATCATGACCACTACAGGAGGGAATGAAGGCTGTTGTGGCCAATGTGTTACCACCTGGGCAAGGCTTCTACATAACTTTGTATCATGGATTACCATCTGAATCTGCTATAAGCATACATACATACAAAGCTGGACAAGAAATAAATACTTACTCCAATAAGCCTGCCTCAGAATTATACACCACATCACTAAAGTAGAAATCTAAAATCAACTTAAAAGAATGAACACTTGAAACCACAATGGTATTTTCTGGTAACCTACTTCATTTAGATACCGCTCTACTACGGAACCATAATCTTCAGAGGAATCATATGAATTACAAAGACAATCAAGTCTTGTGACCATTTATGCCTTGAAAGTACCCTCCCCTCAGACTGTGCCACTTTTTTCAGATGCAACACACATTTATGGGTTGCTTTAGTAGACCTAATAGTACTTTTCAAGTTTTAGTCACTTTCCTGATATTAGGGTCTTTTGATCTTCTCTGTAGTTTAAGGTTTTTTTTTCTTTTATTGTACAGTTTATTTATGTTGGTAGACCACCTCTGTAGTTTGTTTTTAAATTTTGCACTATATTTACATCTGATTGGGACTGCCAGTTCTATACATTTATCTAAGTGGGCATAGAATTCCTTTGTTAAGCTACCTGCCATGGCAACATTAGGTTGATGATGCTGTAAACAAATTCTGAAACTTCATCATAGAATTTGATGAGATTAGTAGATTTATAATCCGTGAATTCTGAGATATTGGATTCAGTGGGTTTAGAGATTTGATATGTTAAGGTAACAAGTTTATGATCTGACTCAACTGGGGAAAGAGACATTGGGGAAAAGTACATGAAGAAGCTTGTTAAGCATAATATTGAAATATCAAAAAGTATAAGTTTCACAATGGATTTTTTTCTAGCAGAATTATTTTAGAAATTACAACTGATAACATGATTTCTGTATTTCAGACCAGAAACTTTTGTATTCTGAAATGCATGAGTACAGCAACTCTATATTACAAGCTAGATAAAGCTCATAGTACTGCTTTGCTAAGAAGTAAAGAAATTTTAAATACTTTTTGCCTGATGATAGTTTGACCTTGTTTTGTTACTTATCTATAATGAATGCAACCTTGTCTGAGTGACTGCATGGATGAAATCATGAGAACATAGTACTGTGATGAGAATATAAAAATATGTAGCAGTATTGGCAGGTTCTGAATAACAATAATTACAATCAAGAATGTGAATTATGATTGGACGGAATTTTCCAGAATACATTTCTCCATCTACTTAGTGTCTGCAGTTCCGTCATGTTAGTTAGTCTTGCCTAGTTTAAGATTATGTAAAGTCATGTTTCTGTTACTCTATTCTGAATAATAAATATCTTGCCTTAAAGTGATTTTTGCGTCTCATCTCAATGTATTTACTGAGGTCAGACAGTAATAAAAAACCTCTAAAAAAGCAACATTTATAAAGACCAGGTCAAGCAAGAATAGTATGTTCTTTTCATTTGTTTGAATTAATCTTGATCATAAATAACTTCAACAGCTTATTCCTTAGGTGTTGATTAAGTGATGGTCTTTCAAGCCGTAGTAAATTTGAATGGAAAGACATCACGGAGACTCCTAAAGTCACTTATCAACTCTCATCTAAGTCTGTTATAAGCAAACAAGAGTAATCTAAATTGCTATAACTTCTCTAATTAGAATCCTATTTCTTGCCTGAGTGTGTATCTTGTTTGTATAGATCAAATTTCAATTTATTTCCTATTAAAATACCTTAATCACTTCCTCAAAAATATGTGCTGCTACTGACAGTGGGGAGCTTACAATCATATGCATGCTGGTTTCAGTTAGAGCCTTCACATCTCTTCTAGTTCTGCACTTTCACATATTATGTTCTCCATGGATTAATCACTGACAAATTTTAAAGCTACTTGACTGCACACAGCCAGCATCATGCATGCTGCTGTTGGTAGATTTACCTTTAAGCAGCTACCTGTGAGACACTGATACAATTAGTTAAGTGCTACCAGCAATTTGTAATGACCTTCTGAGTGAATCACACTACAGCCCCACTTTGAGCTGTTATAGTTTCTACCGGATAGCATCTGGCATAACAAGATGTCCTACATATATCTTCAACATTGACCACACAAAAGAGCCCTGTGGAACTCCTTGATCTAGAATGCCTCCTACACCGATTTTACCTGTTACTTAGCCAGCTCTGTATCCAGGTTATAAGGTGATGACTGATTCCAGTGTCACACAAGTTCTTTAACAATATATTATGGATGACATTATAAAATGCTTTACTGTAATCAATAAATCCACCTGGGTACCATGAATAAGAATTAAATATACACCTCCCAAAAATATGTACACAAAATCCACCTGGGTACCATGAATAAGTATTAAATATACACCTCCCCAAATATATGTTCACAAAGTGCACCCAGGTACCATGAATAAAAATTAAATATACACCTCCCCAAAAATATGTACATGAAGAGCAACTGGGTACCATGAATAAGAGTTAAGTATAGACCTCCCCAAAAATATGTGCACAAAGTCCATCTGGGTACCATGAATAAAAATTAAATATACACCTCCCCAAAAAGTATTTGCACGAAGTGCACCTGGGTACCATGAATAAGAATTAAATATATACCTCCCCAAATATATGTGTACAAAGTCCACCTGGGTGCCATGAACAAGAATTAAGTATACACCTCTCCAAAAATATGTGCATAAAGTCCATCTGGGTACCATGAATAAGAATTAAGTATACACCTCCCCAAAAATATGTGCTGCTGGTTACAGTGGACAGTACAATGATCAGTAAAATGAACTACTTAAGCTTCTTCCCTTCTTTTTTCCATTCATACAAAAAACAAAATATAATCAATTCAAGTTTTAATACGTCTTCTCTTATATGTAAACACTCTTTTTTTCCCATTTGTGAATTACCAAACTTAATCTTCCCTGACATTTTTCTTAACTTACAATTAAAATCTCTCATGACAATAATATTGATACTTGCCTTTAAAAATTTTCTTTAACTCTTCAAACAATTCCTCCCTTTTTTACATGTAGAAGGTACATATATGGCAACAAGTATCCATTTTATACACTTGTCTTTTAAATTGTAAATTATGCATCTGCCTGGTTTTACAACAAGCATATCCAATACATTTAAACTAGTCTTTTAATGAGTAATGAAATACCAGAACATAAGTCCTCTACAAAGTAACAAAACATCTCCCTTCACCATATTACCTCAAACTCTTATTTTTTGCTAAGAATTCAATGACCTTACATCGAGTAGAATTGTTATATCACATTTCCATTTTTCTTGCACCACAATTATGTATTTATTCTTCTCTTTTCATTAATTATACTACATACAGTAATATAACAGATAATTTACCCTTTTCCTATTTTGCAATCTTTTTTTGCAATTTTATCTTTCACCTCCTAACCTTTTTACCAATACATTCTCTATTTCCATCTATTTCTCCTTCTTCATCGCTTAATAATTCATATACATTCTGCTCTTCAACAGTGTATTCATCTCTTTGTCTATTACTTTTGCAAGTCTGAATTGAAGTCTTATCATTCTCCTAAACATTCTACTCGAGCCTCTCGCTACATACTTGTTTCAGGGCTCGCAAAACGATTTTGCATCAAAACCAACAATAAATTTCTTGGCAAACTTAGAACCAGCACAAAACTTGAAGAAAAAACCAACTCCAACCACAAAACACCAACCAAGCGGTAGAACACAACTTTATTTAGTGCTTTCGTCAGCGTATAACAAAGACTTCCTAATTCTGAGCTCTAAATAAAGTTGAGTTTACGCTAGGTTGGTGTTTCATGGTTGGAGTTGTTTTTTTTTTCTTCAATAAATTTCCTGGCACAGTCAAATGTCTCAAAAGTCAGTTCACAAGAGCTTTCATTGTGTAAATAAATCAACACCCTTATATCCTCAGGGTTTACCCCAAGAGTTGTAATCACGTTGTCCCATAAGTCATACCTATCAATATTATATTTTTCACTTCAGTTTTTACCATTGGTGTCAGTAAATAGCCACAAGTGATGCCCATAGTTCTACTATCAATTGACTTTTTAGCCATGGCTGCAACATAAGTCAATTTATTATCTAAAACAGTTAACTTTTTTATCTAATTATCCAAATCAAAATCACATCTATAATCAGCTTGCTCATTCTTCTCAAGGTCTGCCAATCCACCATCAAAACTGATGCATCATCCTTGTCATAGGGAAGTACTTTCTTAACCATTTGCAACCAGGAAACTGATTCTCTCTTACTTGGTTCCACCTCATTTATCAAATGGTCCAAAATCTCATCTTTTGAACCTCCTTGTTGTAATTCAGAGATTGTTGTATGCGGTACTCCACTACCCACATAATTTTTGTAATAATCCACATCTTTTTCAAGTACCACACTCTCATTTTCAGACTGAATGCATGACATAACTTCAGATCCACAAACACACTCCATGCTCTGCTCCATTCAAACACTCCCCCATAAGCTGCCTTCCAGCAACACCTCTGAAAACAGTAGGGGAAGTTCTCCAATGCCCTGGCCAAATTTTCCCTAGTGGTATAAATACCACCTTGGGTCTCTCCTGAAAAGAGTTCACTAGTGAAGTGGGACTAACATAGTCAAAAAAGGATCTATTTTTTCTTTCAGCTGTTCCTGTTATGGGTCGCCACAGCGGATCATCCGTTTCCATTTCTTCCTATCCTCTGCATCTTGCTCTATCACACCAACCACCTGCAAGTCCTCTCTCACCACATCCATAAAACTTATCTTAGGCCTTCCTCTTTTCCTCTTACTGAGTAGCTCCATCCTTAGCATCCTTTTCCCAATATACCCAGCATCCCTCCTCATCACATGTCCAAACCAATGCAATCTCAATTCTCTGGCTTTGTCTCCAAACTGTCCAACTTGAGCTGACCCTCTGATATACTTATTCCTAATCCTGTCCATCCTCGTCACACCCAGTGCAAATCTTAACATCTTTAACTCTGCCACGTCCAGCTCTGACTCCTGCCTTTTTGTCAATGCCACCGTCTCCAACCCATATAAAATACCTGGTCTCACTACCCTCTTGTAGACCTTCTCTTTCACTCTTACTGGTACACATCTGTCACAAATCACTCCTAACACTCTTCTCCATCCACTCCATCCTGCCTGTACTCTCTTCTTCACCTGTTTTCCACACTCGCCATTACTCTGAACTGATGAGTTGTTGTTGTTGTTAATCTTTCGGCTTTTCCTGGTTAGGGGTCACCATAGCAGAACTCTGGTCCGCTAATGACTGGCAGTAGAGTTTCACGAACACCGAGGTGCCAGCTCAACGTTCAACCTTCAACGAAGGCATGCCCATTTACACGTCTTTCAACCATGGGGAGGACATGCCCAAATATTTAAACTCATCCACCTTCAACAACTTTACTCCCTGCATTCTCATCATTCCTCTATCCACCCTCTCATTCACACACATATATTCTGTCTTAGTCCTGCTGACCTTCATTCCTCTCCTCTCTAAAGCATATCTCTACCTCTCCAGGGTCTCCTCAACCTGTTCCCTACTCTCATTACAGATCACAATGTCATCTGTAAACATCATAGTCCACGGGGACTCCTGTCTAATCGCGTCTATCAACCTGTCCATCACCATTGCAAATAAGAAAGGGGTCAGAGCTGATCCTTGATGTAATCCCACCTCCACCTTAAATGCATCCATCACTCCCACTGCAGACCTCATCACTGTCACACTACCCTCATACATATCCTGTACCATGCTTACATACTTCTCTGCCACTCCTGACTTCCTCATACAATACCACAACTCTTCTCTAGGCACCCTTGTCATATGCTTTATCTGAGTCCACAAAGACACAATGCAACTCCTTCTGACATTCTCTATACTTCTCCATCAACTCCCTCAGAGCAAACATTACATCTGTAATGCTCTTTCCTGGCATGAAACCATACTGCTGATCACTAGTCATCACCGCCCCTCTTAATCTAGCTTCCACTACTCTTTCCCATAACTTCATGTTGTGACTGACAAATTTTATCCCGTGTTTAAAAATAGATCAATGTCAGTTTATCAAAAAACCACATTGTTAAAATCCATATGGTTAAGACCATATGGTTGACAATGCAGTTAATAGAAAAACTGACATAAATCCACACAACACCCGCCAACAATGCAAATAACATTTTTGCAGACACCTCTACACCCCCTGCTAATTAATTATACCAACTCCAAGATCGCATTACAGTGGGAAAGGACAAATTTCGCAGTCCCTACCGTACTGCAATCTCAGTCAGAATGGTTCGACGAACCAAAATGTTAACCATATCGGTTCTGATAATTTGGTCCTTTGAACAACTGACATAGACCTGTATAAAACTTCACTAGTAAGGAGTACTTTTCATAGCAGAGTGGGAATATTGTGGAATATACTGAGCTTATGTAAAAGGAGTTTGAATGTGACTTAGGGTATATGATCCGACACTGACAGGTGCAAACTATTTGATAGCCTCTGGTAGGCTCTGAATTTGGTAGAATACACATTGCACATTGGTCATATCATTTCTGAAACTTACTAACAACAATGCAGGTACCTGTACAACTACTCCATTTCTCTAATGCCACAACTCTGTAACATTCACATTACCCATGTAACACACAGCGTTAAGAATGCTGTAGGCCCTGAGTGCAGTCACAACTCCTATAATACAAGGTGTAAGTACTCTGTGTACTCAACTATGCAGAGTGCAGTGTACATTCACAGTAGCAGCAGGACAGTCACTTTTTTGTACAACACCAAGTGGCCACTCTACAAAAAAATCAGAGCTGTCCAAGTCAAGGAAAATTCTACTCTTTTCTTGGTGCATTATTCCAAATATCCCAGTACGGAAACATTGCATATTTCCAAACCACGCAAAACCTGTATATGCAAGCACATGCACACAGACAATACACACACAAACACCTTGTATATTAAATTGTGCCTAAATACCTTGATACAAGCCTTCAACTGGTTTTTCTACCAGGACGCTGTAGTTGGTGAAGTCCTCCTCTGACAGAACACCGCCATTACTCTGCACCTGAGTTACAAAAGGAGAAGTGCATAAGTTACCATCTTGTATCATATTTTTATGAAAAAATATTTTTAACTTCTCCTTTTGAAAGGATGGGAGCTTCTCTTGCTATACAGCTGGGACAAGTTCATAAATCTCAACCATTATCTGTGTATTCAAAAGCCTTACTCAGTTTAGGACCTTCTTGCAAAACAGCAGAAATCTATGCCACTAAACCATAACTGTCTTCAGCTTTTTAACACTGTATATTGGCTTATAAGCACACACAATACCATGTTGTGAAACAAAAAAATCAAGTTTATGTACTTAGGGAGAAGAATAATCCATTTGGGGCTGTAGTGTTTAGTAAAACACTGAACTCACCTCACCTTACAGAGCATATCTTAAATAGGCCTCAACCTCACCCCCCACCCCCAACCCCCAACCCCAAAGACTTGTGTACAATGATCCAATAAAGCAATAATGACATATACACACAGCAACCTGCAAGGTCATGAAATCTGAGCACTTTAGCTCTGTGTTGCAAATCAGCCATTCATAACTGGATTACCAAGTATGAAACTAGGGCATTGTAGTCCTCACAAGGCCAGCTATTATTTGGTACAGATGGAAGAAATATTAACAGTAAGTTATTTTTCTAAATGTTTTGAGTACATTGAATAAACCCCTGCAAATACAAGTTTTGCTTTGCTTTAACATGTTTCATCTACTACCCTGAACAAAGCTTACATATTTTTCCTCAATAACAGCTAATCTCATATTAATTTTGTGTGGTATATTCAGCAAATGATTTGAATCGCTTCTACATCCCTCTTCTCTGCAGTTTGTGGTGTAACACCTGCATCAATTCACACACTACTGAACTTCATTTTAAGGTGAATTTTATACATCACAACCTTGATAAAGCATCACTGTGCCCCATGATGACATCTGAAGTATCCACTGCACATTATCTGACATTAAGTAAAAGAAACTGGATAGCAGACTAGTGATAAATCGCAGACAAGACATTCTGTGAAAGCTCTTGACTGGTCAAATTCTAACCTACTGATACTTGTGAAAAATGTGGAAAACAACAGATGGTTGCATTCCATATAACTACTACATTTTTCTTGTCTCCATAAATATTAAAAAAGCAATAATGGAAATAAACACAGTTACATACTAATTTATTAAAAATATATTTGCATGAAGCATTCACCTTAACAGTAGATCCCCCCCAAAATATTGCCTCCTGCCAATGTGTATCCTTCTTTGTACTAGATGCTAGTGTCACCTCCTTCCTTCCTGTGAGTGTTGCATTCCAAACATCACAACGTAAACAATATGTCCACACAAGTTGGAGCTAATCCTACAGTGACCCCATGAAGAGCCATCACCATCCAAGACGTTTACTAGGAAATCACAGAACACATGCAGATTGCCAGGGCTTTCTTCCCTAGTACTCATAAGTTGAAATCATCTTCTTCTTCTTTTGGCTTTTCCCGTTTAGGGGTCGCCACAGTGGATCACCTGTCTGCTCATAATTGGCAGTGGAGTTTTACGGTGTCGAGTTGCCAGCCCGGCGCCCAACCTTCCACAGAAGGCACACACATGCACAAACACGCCTAGGGCCAATTTAGAGTATCCAATCCACCTACAGCATGTCTTTGGGATGTGGGAAGAAACCGGGGCACCTGGAGGAAATCCACGTGACCATAGGGAGGACATGCAGACTCCGCACAGAAGGCACCCCAGCCGAGGATCGAACCGGAGAACCTCTTGCTGTGAGGTGGCAATGCTAACTGCTGCACCACCGCGGCCGCCCTCATTGAAATCATAAGTAGGAAAATTTAGATTTGCCACTCAGCCAGCTTCATGTGTTTGGGAGTTGGGAGGACACTGGAGTACCCAAAGAAAACCCTCCTTAATAGAGAGTAGACAAGCTGACTCCAGACAGAAGACAGCCCAGCCAAGAATCAACACTGAGAGAACCTCTTGCCGTGATATGTATATTGAAACTACAGAATGCTTTAAATCATGGTTTTCAAATGAATCATGGACATATCCATTCAGAATCGGAGACAAATCCAGAAATAATCAGGGACACTTTTAAAAATGTTAGTACTATTAACTTGAAATGTTGATAGAATAAGAGAGTGTGAATTAATATACATTTTTTTAAGTAAAAGAAGTCTACACTTCTAATTGTTGTCATTATTTACTTAAGTATAATTCACCACCTTCTCTCCAAAGGCCATCAATTTTACACAAGATTAAGAGAGAGAGGTAAAAAGTGAATCAAAATCAGGGACAGTTGAGAGATATGAACTAACTCAGTTTTTCACTGTGGTGCAAAACACTGAAAAAACAGAAATGTAGTAAAAAAGCATGTGTGAAAGTAAAAAGCATAAACATATTCATAACAATAATCATCGACAGAAAAGATACAAGATCAGCAAAAACATATAAACGACTCTACAAAGGTAGCATGGATAAAAGAGAAAGAAACATTCTAACAAAGCCAACATATTCTATAAAACCCATAAATGTAAACACAAATAAGAGGGGGAGCAGGAGGATATCATCACAGTGGCAGGTATTTATTTTATTTGGGGATCTACTGTTGCAGTGAGTGTCTGAAGATGGGTCCAAATGGAGAGATGATAAAATCAGTAAGCAAAAGAGAGTAGCATAACCGGAATTTAATTTATCCCCAAGTCCTGGTGAGTACCTTCATGAGGTGGACCCTGTTTTTACAAAATCTCACCAAGACAACTCTGCTATATAGACTGCATTTTGTATAGTATATATCATGGACAGAAGTAGGTTAAGAAAGGCAGCTGCGTGACTTGTGCTTCCCAGGATAAAAAAGTGCCCAATCCTGGTAGGTGCATTGGTTCCAGGACTGGAAGAAAAGGACACAGTAGAATCTTCAAGATATGAAAATATTCCTACAAAGGGGTTAGGGCAGGCTCGGGGGGGGGGGGGGGGGCTTGTTATAGAAGTAAGTAGCAGTCCACAAAAAACACAAAAACTGACAAGCCAAAAAAGAACCAGAAGAAATAAATTATGTATTGTTACTCTTATGCAAGAAGCCCAGAATTTCTGGATAGAAGATATACAAAAAGTCATAATGGAGAACTGTAAAAACAAGAGGAATCCAAGTATGGCATGGATAGAAGGCATTTCACATCATCCCATATTCATGGATAAAGGACTGCTTAAAGATGTACAAGATGCACCTTGCATTGATCATTTATTTTTATTTTATTTTACATTTGTTAACCGGGCTAGTCTAACTGGATAAATGTCCATTTTCAGTAGAGGCCCGGGGAGAAAAGCTCCAAGCAGCCAGAGGCATAACATACAAATATATGCAAGAGTAACATGAGTTGAAGAAGTACATTGTTTAGAGTTTAGATTGTACATATGAAAAACTTGTAGAGTCTATTTAGTAGGCTTAAGCTAAGATCCAATACAGAGAACATACATTTACAAAAAAAAAAACATATACAGTTCACTTTTAGAGTAAGAGAAAACTCTTATAGAGTATTTTTTTCACTTGTAGAGTAAGAGAAAACTCTTACAGAGTATTACAGAGGAAATCTCGCTAAATACTAGTTTGAGATTAGCATACTAGTTAATACAGGTAGGCATCATAGAATAGTAGAGTAGAGAAGTAAAGGGTGAATAAGAGGAAGTGAGACATTATTCAGGGTTAGAGCAGGGACAAAGCCAATGTATTTTAAGATATTCTTTAAGATATTTTTTAAAAAGTAGTGCAGAAGAGAGAGTTGAGAGTCACTTGGAAGCTGGTTCCAGGTTTTACCCACTGTATTAGTGAAAAGTGAGTCCCCAGACTTGTTGTTATATTTAATTGTGGAAACTAGACACTTATTAGCTGAGCATAGTGTTGCAAGATTTTTGTATGGGGTAATTAGATTAGTGAGGATTGGGATATTATTAGGGTGGTAAAGGATCTTTTGGGTGATAGCAAGTTGTTGACAAAGTAGTTGGTTCTGCAGTTCTAACCATCCCAGTTGTTTGAGGTTGTGACAATGGTGGGTTCTAAAGGGGGCACCAGTGGCAAATCTGGCTATGTTATTATAGCTGGTTGCAAGTTTGTTAAGGTTGTTTTTAGATAGATTGGTATACATGGCAGAGGCATACAACAGAGTGGAGATAAGGTGGGTCTGGGCAATAGTGGTTCTGGCTAATGGTGTAAGGAAGGGTTTGATTCTATAAAGGGAGCTTAGTTTTTTGTTGACAGATTTGATGGTAGTATTAACATGATCATTGTAGCTAAGGTTATGGTCTATTGTAATACCCAGGAGTCGGGTTGAAGTGTCAGGGGATATGCTAGTTCAATTGTTAGAGTTTACTGTGAAATGAATTTGTGGTGACTTTTGGGTAGGAGCAAAAAGCAATAATTTTGTTTTTTTGGGGTTTAGGAGGAGGCAATGTTGCATGAACCAATTTTCAACAATATTAAATACTGTTTGAGTGAGGGTCTAGAGAGAGGTTATGGACTTGGCTGAACATATTAAAGATGAATCATCTGCATATTGTATGCAGGTGGCTTGATTAATTTTGGTGTTTAGATCATTAATAAAACTTGAAAAAAGAAGAGGCCTAAAACAGAGACTTGAGGTACTCCAATATTCACAGGGAGGGGTGTAGAAAGATCATTATCCCAGAGCACAGCTTGCTGTCTGTTTTCTAAGTATGATTTAAACCAAAGTAATGCCTGTGGGTCAAGTGATAGGGCTTATAGTACATCAATAAGTAGGTGATGGTTAACCATGTCAAAGGCTTTTGAAAGGTCAATAAATAGTGAAGAGGAAAGAGAGTTATTGTTAAGATTTTTGCTTATACAGTCAGTAAAAGATAGCAGGGCGGTAGTTGTACTATGGAATGGCCTAAAGCCATGCTGGCAGTTAGCAAGTAAATTATTATGGAGAAGGTGGTCAAGTAGTTGTCGGTGGATGCATTTTTTCATTATTTTAGCTATTGGAGAGAGTAAGGCAATTGGTTGAAAGTTGGAAATCTCAGTAGATGTACCACCTTTATGTAAAGGGATGATGTGGGAGACTTCATATGGAAGGAATTGTGTTGTTTGTAATGGTTCTATTTATAAGGATGGAAATGGGATAGGCAATGGCTTTAGCTACAATTTGCAGGTATTCGGCTGGTAGACAGTCAGCAGAAGGGGAACAAGGTTTGAGCTTTTGAAGGAGAGTGCAGATGAGGGATGTAGATACTGGTTGTAGATGAAAGGTAGGAACTGGGTTATTTGTGGTAAATAATGGGCTAGTGCTAATAGGTGGTAGTGTATTAGCTAGAGTTTGTATGGCTTCAGTAAAGTAGTTGTTGAAGGCATTAGCAATTTGGTTAGAGTTATTATGGGTGATACCTGATGGGGCAGGAGTTTTAGAGTGCCCTGGCTGAAGGGGTACCTGGTTTATATGTATCAGGGTGGCTATTTATAAGGATCCAGTCTAGGGTGCTTTCCTTACCGCTTGGTTTATGGATTCTAGTCAGGGTGGTTATTATTTGGGAAAAAAGTATAGATTTATGTTGGTGATAGGATTGGGGGAGCTACAGGTAGGCCAGTCTATATTAAAGTCACCTAGCACAATGGTTTCCTGAGTTAGGTGACTAGAGAGGCAACTAAGCATGTTTTCAAGAGTACTGATATTATTTCCAGGGAAAGATAGGAACAAATTATGTAGATAGACTTACAGTTGTTGATTAGAAGTCTAGCAGTAAGGGTTTCAGCATTAGTATCTGAGGGTAAGAAACCATTGAAAGATGAAAGTTGAAGGTCAGATTTATACAGAATGGCTACACCTCCACCCTTTTTGGTTTTGCGGTCAGATCTCAGGATGTTATATCCAGGAGGGGTAATTTCCTGGTCATGAGTTGAAGGCTTTAGCCATGTTTCTGTAATACAGAGGATATCGATAGCGTGCACTTCTAAGAGTGCATGTAGGTGGGTAATTTTGTTGTTAATGCTACGGATGTTGAGGTGAGCTATCAGGAGAGAGTTGAAGGTCTTTTTGGGGTAAAGGTAGCATGAGATGTTAGGTTTTGTGGGTCACTGGGTATACCTATATTGGGGCTAGGGTCATGATCTAATAGGGGATGTTGCTGAGGTCTTTGTATAATCTTTAGGAATTTGTAGTAGTTATTTAGAGGTTTTCTTGTCATTGAAGTAAGTAACATGGGTAGATCTATGATACGTTGGAAGTATATACATGGAAGTTGGGGTAATATTTATGTGGTTGAGGGGGTTGACATGAGAAACAGATAGAGTTTGCTGGTGGTGGTGGTGATGTTTGGAAAAAGAGGAATGTTTGTTGAAGGCTAGTGTATAGGGTATAGTTAGTGATGCTAAAATAGTAGTTAAGAGTAGTAGGTTAGTGTATGTAGTCTTTTGTATTGAAGCCGTAAGGATGAGCAGGTTAAGAGGTAGAGTAAGTAGAGGGATTGTGTATAGTAAAAGCTAAAATAAAAGGTGGCAGTAGGAGAGAAAGCTGTATAATGTTAACAAAACAGGATGATTAGTGTGGAGAGGTTAGGGAGAGGACATAAAAGGTGTAAAGTTACTTTATGGATTATCTGGCGTTAGGGGTGGGGCAGTAAAGTAGCAGAAGGCATTGATAGGGTGTTGAGGGGAAGGGGTGTGGTTGCAGATGTACAAGTTTAACAGCGCTGGGGGGGGGAATTGGGGGTAGGGTAGGGGAGAGGAGTGAGCCCGCAGGGCAAACGGAGCAGGTTAGAGCAGGTAAGGAAGATTCTGCAGTGACAATCTGAGAGCAGCAGATGCCTGAGGCAGTGTAAAAGGTTACAGGTAAGTAGAGTGTGGTAAAGCAGGTGTGAGGTAGAAAAGGATAGTAGAGTAGAAAGAAGGAAAAACAAAAAGTATAGCTAGAAGGAGGGGAGAGAAAGGATAACAGCAGTGAGATACCGCAGGAAGATTAACAACTAGTCAAAGGACAGAATCTGCGAAAGTATTCAGAAATGATACTTGGGAAAGTGGAGGAAGAGTTATATCCCAGGGCTACATTAGGGTGCCACCTAGTGGGCAGAAAGCAGAATACAAGGTATCTGTAATAAAGATAGCTGATAGAGGTGGTTCAGATAATGGCTTTGGGGGGGATTAGCAGTTGCTACTGGGATAGAGAGAAGTCTGGCTATTGTCTTCCTGACTCAGTAGCTTAATTAATTTCAATACTAGGTAAGGTACAAATAACACACATTAGCTTAAATAATTAGGACCAGGGTGGAAACATACTTTCTTAATCCCTTTGAAACTGGGAAAGTACAGGGGCAGCAGAATCCTTTGGCCAGATGTTGGGATGGCTTGAAGGTAATTGAAAGGGTCCTTAATGTCCAGGCAGGTCCCTTAGAACAAGATAGGAGGTAGAGAGTTTCTTAATCCCTTTGAAACTGGGAAAAAGTACAGAGGCAGCAGAATCCTTTGGCCAGATATTGGGATGGCTTGAAGGTAAATGAAAGGGGGTCCTTAATGTCCAGGCAGGTCCCTTAGAACAAGATAGGAGGTAGACAGTTTCTTAATCCCTTTGAAACTGGGAAAAAGTACAGGGGCAGCAGAATCCTTTGGCCAGACGTTGGGATGGCTTGAAGGTAAATGAAAGGGGTCCTTAATGTCCAGGCAGGTCCCTTAGAACAAGATAGGAGGTAGAGAGTTTCTCAATCCTTTTGAAACTGGGAAAAAGTACAGGGGCAGCAGAATCATGAAACAGTGTCAAACCACTTTGCAGCTAAGCCATGATGTTGGACAAATTATTATCTCAGGGATAAAATTTCAAATGGGGATACTCCAGGGCGACTTTTTCACCACTGCTGTTTTGTCTTACCCTTAATAACTTAAACTGCTTACTTAACAGATTATGTCATGGTTATTATTTGCTCCCACACAACAACAAAGTATACAGACTTCTCATTTCCTTTTTGTGGATGACTTAAAACTGTATAGTTCATTAGATGAGGCATTTAAAGCACAACTGGAAGTGGTCAAAATTTTTTCAGATGAAATAAGAATGTCATTTGGTCTTGATAAATGTGCAAAAGCAACATTTAAAACAAGAAAACTGCAGCAACAAGGAAATATCTGTCTGGGAGAGGGATGTGATAAGAAGGAACTTGATCAGGAGGGAGTGCATAAATATTTGGGAATTGATGAAGGATCAACAATAAAACATGAACAAATGTGAAAAAAATTCAGTAAGGAATATTTTAGAAGACTAAAATTAATGCTGAAAATAGCCCTGACATCTGGGAATATAGTCCAAGCTATAAACCAATTTTCTCTTCTTGTTCTAACTTACAGTTTTGAGGTGACTAACTGGCCCCTAAAGGTATTCGATCAGTTGAACAGGAAAACAAGCAAAATGCTTCACTGTTATCAAATGATATATAAAAATCACTGCATACCAAGATTATGTATTTCTCGCTCTGAAGGAGGTATGGGCCTCCTCAAAATTGATTGCATGTATAAATCTCAATCATAGCATAGCATATATACCTGCTGACCTCACCAGTTCCCAAATATAGTGGAAGTTTTTAAACACGATGAGAACAAATCTAAAACTATCTTCCTGCTTAGTTTAGAAGAAGCATGTCAGTCGCAAGTGGAAATGGAAACGAACAAGAAGTACACAAAAATCAGGCAGCAACTGAATGTGCCAAAAAACAAAAGAAAGAATATAAGGAGTAGGATTAGATGAGAAGGCAAGAAATGTAGAAAAGACATAAATATAGTTGTAAGTACAGAAGACTCCTGAAACATCTTCATGATAATCAGATCTGATGCAGGAATTGTTGAGGAGAAGTAAATTTGAACCAAAAGAAACAACGTTAATATTAGTGGCCCAAGATGGTGGACTACTTACACTTTGGTTTACAAAGTCCATTGGACATATGAGAGAAACCGATAAATGCAGGTTCTGTAAAACAGAACTGGAAACAGTTGCATATCTTGTTGCTGGGTGTGATACACTGATGGCAGAAGGACTGTATACTGAAAGGTATAATAATATTGCAAGACTGTTGCATTGGAGATTTTGCACACATTAAAATACTGAAACAGCTGAAAAGCACTGGAAACATGAACCACAAAGCATTATTGAGAATGATGTAATTTATATCACATGGGATCACCCATTACCAACAGTTCAAAAAATGGATGCGAGAAAACCAGGGTGTATATTACCATATTGAACATTTAGGTTATCGAACAGCTAAACATCGAACTGGTAATACCGAAAACAAAAAAATTTGAACGGCCGATTTAATGCAGGGAAAGAATTCCCTTGGGTGTTATATGGATTTTGCCCTTTTGCCCAATGTAGAGCTATCTCAGAGTTGGTGTATTTAGTTAGGGGGGCTGTGTGGGGGGCAAAGCCCCCCTACTTCATTTGGGTTAAAATTTTTTTTTTTTTACGGCCAAGGGAATTCTGCCATGTCTCCATTTCATAAATGAGTCAAAAAGCTGATCTGCTTATCTGATGCCCTTATTTTTTATATATAATTCTTACTCTATGTCTTTCGGCTTTTTCCTGGTAAGGGGTCACCACAGCGGAACTCCGGTCTGTTAATGATTGGCAGTAGATGTTTACAAAACCCTTAGGTGCCAGCTCGACGCCCAACCTTCAACGAAGACATGCCCATTTATGCACGCATGTCTTTCGAATGCTACCAAACTGTGGGGAAGACATGCAGACTCCACACAGAAGGCAATCCCAAGCCAAGCCGAGAATCGAACGGGAGAACCTCTTGCTGTGAGGTAACAACGCTACTGCCGTACCACCACGGCAGTATATATAATTCTTACGCTATATGTATAGAAAATCTGTCATCTCCATTCTCTCATTGTGGAAAAAAAAAACAATGGAAACTCAACAGCTTAGACTTAAGAGAGAGGCTAAAATTGCCATTATGGTCTGAAAGTAACCTTTGCTTTGTAGAAATTATTTAGGCTTCTTTGCACATCAAAGCATGTATCTCAGAAATTATTTTGGCTAAGGCAACAGTTACCAAAAATAAAGTTTTCGAAAAAACATGCTTTAATGTTTAAACTATCAAAAATGGTAGCATTTTGACACTTAAATGTTTTCAATTATTCTAATACCTGATTTACACATTTCTATTTGTACTCGAGTTTTAACTTGTTTGAGAACTCACAGACATGTCATATTTGTACAGCTGTTTCTGTATTGACATGGAAATGTGTTTCCAAGATAGACTTTAGTTCTCTGTTGCCTGATCTTGATGACTGTGATATTTGCAGTGATTGAAGCTGCAGTAAGAGTGAGTTTCCCCATCCATCAATGATCATCTGTACTCTAGATTGTAATGTGGTTGTGATCATCATCTATACACATACACACACACACACACACACACACACTCACACACTCACACACTCACACTCGCACTCCTAAATGGGTGAAATGATGCTTGTGGTATCAAGGACTTCTTGCTGTCTGAGGCTAGACCTGCTTGAGGCAGACAATGTTTTTCAGCCAGAGTAAGGTCTTGTTGTACAAGTCTTTGCATCTAATTATTTTAGGTCCTTTTGATACTCTAAGAAGAAATTGACCATTTGAGCCCTTACTGATTTCAGATTGAGTGTAACCTTGACACTGATCAATTCACATTTCAGTTTATTCAAATGTAAAATGATTTAGGTTCATCTGAGGATATGTCAGATAGAAAACTATGGTAAGGTTATTGGGAATTAAAAAATAAAACAGCTCTAGTTAATCTGGTCAAACTTTTACATGAAGTTGCTGCTGTTTCTTTCTGCTCTCTTTTTACATTTGCTCAATAATACTGAATTTTTTTTTAATTATTCTTGCTTTGCAGTCTGCAGGTGCATGAATATCTGATGTAAATTTTCTGACCTAAAAAGTGGGGGAGAGAAAGACTTGCTTTCGCTGTACGAGTTTTGCCTTTTGATAATCAAAATGGATAAATGTATGGAATTTAAGCTATAGAATAGCACAAACATGAGCCAGTACATGAGGTAATGAGAAAGATTACTGATAAACACCTGGTCAGCCTTCAGGAACAGATACGCTTAACAGCATTTGTGATGACCACACCAAAAAACACCCTGCTGTTAAAGAAACTTAGTAAAGATAATGACATTAAGGCCCATCATGTTGCTTTTGAGAGGTATTTTACTCAGGAGAATTGGGCTTAGACTGACTGAGACAACATCTCATCTTTCAAGGTGATAGGGAAGCTGTCATGGCATACATGGACATGGCAGATGCAGACTTTTTTTTTTGTACTACAGCAACCCCCCCCCCCCCAAAAAAAAAACTGCTAACTAGACCTGTTGTGTCTATCGAAATGTAAGCTAAAAAAATGCTATACTTGGACATTTAACAACAACAAAATTGTAAGTGGAAAAATGGTAAGTTCTCAAATTTACCATATAAAACACATTTTAAACTTATGGCTAGAATCAAAAATAAACAACAAAAGCAAAATTATAGCTATTTCATATTTGGCAAATTCAAAAGGGCACTCAGAAGTCATTTACAGCGCGGTGGTGCAGCGGTAGCATTGTTGCCTCACAGCAAGAGGTTCTCCCGTTCGATTCTCGGCTGGAGTGCCTTCTGTGTGGAGTCTGCATGTCCTCACCGCGGTCGAGTAGCGTTCAAAAGACATGCCTGAATGGGCATGCCTTCATTGAAGGTTGGGCGTTGAGCTGGCACTGCGGCACCATAAAAATCTACTGCCAATTATTAGTGGACCGGAGTTCCGCTGTGGCGACCCCTAACTGGGAAAAGCCCAAAGAAAAACAACAACAACAACTCAGAAGTCATTTACATAAATAGGTTTTTCAGAATGACCTTCTGAGTACTGACAAGTTGGTTGTATTAATTTGAAAGACTGACAGCTAAGAATTGTTTAGTTTTGGCCAGCCTAAGCCTGTAACTAGTACTGTACAATTAATTTTTGGGAAGAGGGGACACATTGCTATAAACTGTTTAAGTAGAAATGCTGTACCTAACAAAATGTTATTTTTAATATTGCAGTTAACAAAGGAAATGTAAATGTTGTGTATTTCAAAAATGTGATTTCTAACCAAGATGTTGATAATGAAACTGTACTCGGTGGAAAGGGACAAAATAACTGCTAGAACGGCACAAACAGCATATTGTCTCTGGGTCGCTATTAAGTTAGCTAAATGCACAGTACTGGTGGATATGAAATAGTTGAAGGGATTATTAGGTTCTGCGAGTAGGGTCACACATATTTAGAAACCTTATATTTGCAAGCATAAAACATGTGACATGAAAGAACACTGTTAATATTGTTGTAGACAAATTCTCTTCAAACTTTACTCCACCCACTGCCCTATTTTTCCCCCCATACCTCCCCTCCTAGAATAACTTTGGACTAAGTTTTTTGGTTATTTCCAAAATTAAAAAAATAACCAGTTCCATTCATTCTGACAATATTTCTAGATGTCTGCTGAGAAGCACCAAGTCCCAGCAACTTCTCCACCTGAAGTATTTTCATTGGCTACATCCCAAAAGTGTGGACAACAGTTGTTGTAGTGGGGTCTGTATCACATAGTTGAACTGACAGAAGTTTGAATATGTGAATATCGAACCTTAAACTTCAAAAGTCATTAAACACAAACAGTTAAAAGTTCGAAACAGCCGTTTCTGATAAGTTTTAGTTGGCCTCATCAAACAGACCAACATATAGCGTCATTATGATGTAATCATGAATATTCATGAAGTTAATATATTAAAAAACTATATAAAAGTCTTAATAAATGTACTAATAAAGGATTAATAAATGTTAAGTAAATGTAATAAGCCTGTATATCACAATGTGTAGAAGTTACATTAGGTAAAATGCTTAAATGTGAAGTCAGTATGTTGTCTTTTGTGCGTTTAGCTCTGACTGAACTGTAAAATGGCTGCCAGTTCTCATCCTGCTCCTGGAACAATAGGTGAAATCTATGAAACTGTTATGTCTCAAAAGAAAAGTGACATGTTACATGTAGAGGGCTATCTCTATAATTTAGAAAAAAGTGTAAAAAGTAAGCAATACTGGTGTTGTCGATTAAAAATGCTTCATAAATGTAAAGGAAGGCCCATTACTGAGAACATAGTTGACGGGGAATTACTGTTGAAATCTGTTGGTCACTTTCACCCTTCTGATATTTCAGAAGTAGAGAAGTATATATCATGCCATGAGTTGAAAGAAACTGCACGTTTATGTACAAACACACCAGCTATAGTGGTGGATGACACTATTGCTAACACATCTGTGGAAAGCATAGCTGTGAAGTTGTTCAGTCTCGCCTTCATTCTGACTGATGGGTTCGGAGCTGATCCTCAGCTCCGAGTCAGCCAAATTGCAAAGCTCGAGTTCTCTTACAGCTCAAGGCTGAAACCCTATCCCACAACGCACCTCTACCTTCCCCAGATCTATTTTGCCGCTGCAACAGATCATGCATTTCTCTACAGCTCAGGCCGTTTCAGAGATAACTTTCATCTTTTTTCTTGATATTTTCATACAAAAATGTCACTGTTTGTTAGATTTCTGACAGTTACAAAGGATAGGCTATCCTTTTGAGGTTTCTGTTTTTTCTGATAGTTTAATAATATAAGAACTTGTGTTCTCGTTTTTTTTGGGGCGTTTGGTCCTGTTGATTCCTTCTCATAGCTGGTTAGGCTTACTTTACCCTATCCCTTAAGCTGAGTTAGGCTTTTTGACAGTTTCTTTTAGCCGGTTAGGCTTATAGCCATGTCAGGCTCATTTTAGTTGTTACCTTTAGCCGGTTAGGCTATTTTCCTTTACTGCAGCTACAGTTGAGTTAGGCTTTTCTTAATTATATTTGTAGCCGGTCAGGCTTGTTTTGTTTGTTGCTGCTAACCTTTAATCGGTCATTGCTGGGATTGTACTGTTTTACTTGATTGTACTGTATTATTATGTCTGAAATGGCCAAGTCAGGGTTTAAGAAGTGCCCTAAGTGCAATCAAAAAATGTCTATTACCGATGGTCACACCACATGTGTCTACTGTTTGGGAGAGGTGCATTTCCAAGAGGTTTGTTCCATTTGCCATGGATTCAGTACTAGGGTTTTGGCAGAAAGGAAAAGGAAGTTGGTCGAGCATGGTTTGATTAAGTTTGCTTTCCAGTCACACTTGGATACTGCTCTGGGGAAACCAAAACCTTCATCATCTTCTGCGAGTTCGGATCCGAAGGGCTCTTCGGTTCCTAAGGTCTCCAAGAAGGTTCCTGTATCGGCTCCACTGTTATAGGAACAGACTGTACAGGTAGTTGGTAGGAGCCAGTCCCCAGTCTTGGAACCGGTATCTCCTACATTAAGATCCCCGATTCTGGGCTCACCGGCTATGTCTGTAGCTTCCTCTCGGGCTTCCAGACTTCCTGATTCAGATGTGGATTGTGTGGTACAGAGACTGTTATAGAATCCAGCGCTAGCTAAAATTCTGTCTGCTTCAACTCAGGCAACTTTGGAACAGACAAAGTCCTCTCCTATGATTTCTGCTCCTCCTCTGACTCGAATCGAGGCATCGGAGCCAGAGGAGGCTGTTCAGTAGTTTGTGGAACCGTCGGTTCCGACACTCACCTTGGAACTGTCAGCACAGACAACCCTGATGTCCTGAGAGGAGCCAACACTCCCCCGTCGGTTCGGGGGAGGGGAGTCAAACTGATGCCTCGGTTCCGACTCTCCCCCTTGGGGCTTCGGCGTGGATGAGTTCGGCTCCTACTTCTGGCTCAGAGCCGACGGTTTTGGTGCGGGAGGAGTCTTCGGTGTCTTTGGACCCGGGTGCTTGCATAGGAACCGTGGTGCCTTTGATGCCATAAGGAGGGTTTTGTCCCCCCACACAGCCACTACCTCTGAAATTGCCACCTCCTCCCAAAAAGTGCCGGAATCTTCTCCGTCACTGCAGACCCACCATAAGCATAGAGACCAGGAGCCTCAGGAAGCCCCTTTGGGAGAACCCTGCTCTTCTGAGACCTCCCCAGAAGTTCCCACTGAGGAGGTCCCTTGGAAGAGGTTATGTAAGAGGAGACATTTAGATTCCCCTCAGGAATCTATCACATCTGACACTGATTTGGAGGAATCGGAAGGGTCCCCAAAGTCCCCCTCTGAGGATATCTCCTTTGTGGATATCCTAGAGATCCTTAAGCAGAGGGGTGACTGGCAGCCCATTAAGCCTACTGAGGATGAATCAGTGCTCCTGAAGGCTTTTGGGTCTCTACCCTCCACCTCTTGGGTTTCTCCGTCCTTCCATGAGTTGATGGATCTTTTGTCTCTGAGGGCGTGAGAGTCACCAGATTCTATGGAGCCTGTCCCTAGGAGGCCCAATAAATACATTTCAGCACCTCATGACAAGTCTCTCTTATCCAAACCTATACCTGTTGATGCCATGGTGGTTGCAGCAGCCATGAAGAAAGAGATGTCGGAGACCTCTACGTGTTTCCATCCTTCTAATAGGGAATCTAGGGTCATGGACAAATACGGCAAGAGCTTATTCAGTTCTGCGACTTTTGCTCTTTGGTCCTTGAACTATCTAACCTATTTCACAAGGGTTCAGAGAGATCTCCTGAAAGACCTAGGAGATACTCTCCAGGGTGCAGTAGCCAATTCAGTGGCGGACAAAGTGACGTCTCAGCTTGCTACCCTCAATTTTATCATTAACTCCATGCGCCTCGTATCTTAAGCAGCTGATGGGATGAGTGGGGTAGCGGGTACAGGAATTGCTCTGCGGAGACATTCCTGGATGCGCTTATGTTCCTTTGTGGAACCTTTCAAGTCATCATTTGTGAATGCCCCTTTTGATGGTTCTTCTTTTTTGGACCAAAAGTTAAAGAGACCCTCACCAGATGTGAGCAAGATGGAAAGACTCTATCTGCCGTAGGAGTCCATTTTTCCACCCCTACTATACCTTACTCTTAAGGTCAATGGGGAGGAAAAATGTGGTTCCGCAAAGCCCAAGGAGCCTTTCTGAACTCATGAGGTGAAGCCTCCTCCAGGGGCAGAGGAGGGGGCAATGATGGAATACTATGCCCATGCGGCAGTGGGGGGCCCGCAAAATCAGGGCGACAGGGATCAGTTCCTTGAGAAACCCTGTCAGCGCTCATGAAATGAGGCCCTACTGTCCTGCTCTGGATGCAGTCGGGGGACATTTGTCTTTGTACCTAGATGCCTGGCTAAAAATCTCAGAAGATCGATGGGTACAAGACATCACATCCAGAGACTATTTCATGTCCTTTCATTCCCAACCCAGGCCAACAAAAGGAATCCTGGATGTTCCACCCAGTCTATGGGATGTGGCATTAGTAGAGGTTCAAAAACTATTACAAAAAAGAGTCATCCAACCAGTCCCAGCAGACCAGCAAGGATCCAGAACTTAGTCAAGATTCTTTTTGGTGTCAAAGAAGACAGGGGACCGGAGACCAATTTTGGACCTCAGCAGACTCAACAAATGCGTAGTAAAGACAAATTTCTGGATGGTCACGCTTCAGTCCATACTCCCGTTCATAGGGAAGGACAATTGGATGTGCTCAATAGATCTTCAGGATGCGTACTACCATATCAAAATGGCCAGGCCATCCAGAGATCATCTGCGCTTCAGGCTGGGAGCCAGTCTCTTCCAGTTTCAGGCCCTGCCCTTTGGTCTCACTACAGCCCCCAGAGTGTTCATTAAATGTATGGCAGTGATCATGGCTCACTTGAGACATCTAGGAATCTGGGTGTTTCCATATTTGGATGACTTGCTCCTCACTGCACCCACCAGGCATCAGCTTATTCGGGCAAGGGACACTACCTTAGATTTATATTGCCAAATGGGCATTTTGATAAATTCAGAAAAGTCTGCTTTATTGCCGTCGCAGCGTACAGTGTTTATAGGAGCAGACTTAGACACAGTCAACATGTCTTTAAAGCTTCCTTCAGAAAGAGTGCTTACCCTACGTCAACAGATTGTGGATCTCCTGTCAAAACACAAAGCACCAGCATCACAGATTCTCAAGTTGCTCGGCACCATGGCAGCAGCCATCATTGTGATACCCCTGGTGAGATCTCACATGTGCATTCTTCAGTGGCTGCTATTCACACAGTGGACATTTCAGGACTTACCAATGAATCACCCAGTTCTGATAACCAGTGCTTGCAAGGACGATCTTCGGTGGTGGCTAACGTCCAAGTCGGTGACCATGGGATGTCCCTTTGTCCTCCCAGTTCCAGTTGCAACAGTGACCACGGATGCCTCCCTGATCGTGTGGGGGGGCATTATCAGGGATGGACAGTCCAAGGTACATGGCAGGTTCACGGGGCTCATTTGCACATCAACGTCCTAGAGATGAGAGTGGTTCTCTTAGCGTTGCAGTCCTATCGAGACTCTCTTCCTCTGGGCACAATTGCATTTCAGTCAGACAACATGTCCGTAGTCTGGTATATAAACAAACAGGGCGGACCCAGATCTTATCCCCTATGTCGAGAGGCTCTAAGATTATGGAAATGGGCAGAGTCCACCCAGCGCTTTCTGATAGCAATGCATATCCTGGGGAAATCCAATGTGATAGTGGACAAACTCAGCAGGGCAGTTCTGTTGCCTCACAAGTGGTCTCTCAAGAAAGAAGTAGCGGAAATGATTTTCCGCAGATGGGGCCAGCCTTGCTGTGACCTCTTTGTGACTCCCACGAACACCAAATGCAGTAGCTACTTTGCCCTGATCCCTCAACAGGGACAATCCCTGAGGGACGTGCTCATACACAATTGGCCTCCGGGACTCCTTTATGCCTTCCTTCCTTTTCCCCTGATTCCCAAAGTTTTGCAGAAAGCCAGTTTTCTGGGCAGGACACTTAACTTAATAGCCCCATATTGGCCTCGTCAGATCTGGTTCCCATTTCTGAAGCCTCACCTAGTCAAAGAGCCTTGGATCCCGGACCCAGTGCCAGATCTTTTGACCCACTTGTCAGGAGCACTTCACCCTTCACTTCAGTCCATCAAACTGACAGCTTGGCTGCTCCAATTCCCAGAATATCCAGGTTCCAAAATTTATCAGAAGAAGCTCAGCATATTTTGTTGTCTTCACACAAGTCTTCAACCAGGAAACTATACCTCAGTAAGTGGAAAAGGTTTTCCATCTGGGCTCAGCAGAATAACACTGACCCCTTTCTAGCCTCTATTTCGGATATCTTACAGTTTCTGACAAAACTGTTCAACGAAGGAGCTGCAGCAGCCACCATTCGGGTACAACTGGTGGCTATATTTAATTTCCATATAGGTGAATCTGGAAATGGTATTATGTCTAACAAGTTGGTGAAGGCCTTTTTGAAGGGTACAATGCACTTAAACCCACCGATTAGATCTCCTACCATCCCATGGAATTTGAATCTAGTCCTATCCAAGATTATTCTCCCGCCCTTTGAACCTGCTTCTTCTTGTGAACTGAAATATCTTTCTTGGAATACCATTTTCTTGGTGGCCATTACATCAGCACACAGAATTTCAGAGTTGCAGGCCCTTTCATTTAAGCATTCATATTTGATATTCGACAAAGACAGGGTTTCCCTCAGGACCAATCCATCATTCTTATCCAAAATTTGTTCTGAATTCACCCTTAACCAGGCAACTGAATTACCTGTTTTCTTTCCCAATCACTCTAATCAGTTGGAATATATGCTTCACAAACTTGACGTCCATAGACAACTTAATTTCTATTTGGACAGGACAAAAGACCATAGAAGAGCTGATCAGTTGTTTGTCTCCTTCTCAGAGTCCAAAAAAGGTGCACTGGTATCCAAATCTACCTTATCCAAATGGCTTTCTAATTGCATATCCTTTATTTACCATGAGGCAGACATTTCTTTACATGACAAAGTCAAAGCTCATTCAACCAGAGCTGTTTCTACTTCCATAGCCTTCTTGGCCAGACTACCCATTGATTCTATTTGTGCAGCTGCTACATGGTCAAAACCACATACCTTCATATCTCACTACAAGGTAGATAAGGCCTCTAGGGACAGAGCTTCATTTGGGTCTGCTGTCCTTAGACAGGTACTCCCATGAGCCCCCGAAGTTTGTGGTGCTGGGGCTGCTACCCATCAGTCAGAATGAAGGCGAGATGGAACAACTTCACATAAAGAAGTTATGTACTTACCATAAAGTTCCATGTGAGTTGTTCTTCTCGCCTTCATTCTTATGACCCCTCCTCACCTACCCCCATCCAATGTCTGGAAGTTCGAGAGGATATATGTTGGTTTTGGTTCTCCTGAGGAGTTTTCTCTCACTAGTCATCTCTAAGATTTCCTTGAAATCTGGGGTAGGTTTAACACTAGTTGGCAGAAAACAAGACCTGGGGAAGGTAGAGGTGCATTGTGGGGTAGGGTTTCGGACTTGAGCTGTTAGAGTACCCGAGCTTTGCAATTTGGCCGACTCGGCTCTGAACCCATCAGTCAGAATGAAGGCAAGAAGAACAACTCACATGGAACATTATGGTAAGTACATAACTTATTTTTAGTTTGCCTTCTAGGAAGTCAATGCTGCAACAGGTAAATAGAGTCAGACATAAAAAGATGCTAAGTTATAGGTTTTTACCTGGGACAATAAATACAGTAGATACAACAAAGTGTACCTTAAAGCAGGGAGCTTTAATACAACAACGTAAGGTAGATATTTACAGCAATACTCGTGTTGGTATTTAGCACCAAGGAAAATTTACAAGATCTCTGCTCTACAAATATATGGTTTATGGATGGTATATTTCTAACAACTAGAAGACTTTGCAGGCAACTGTACACTATCCATGGTTTGATATCCTTTGCAGATAGTACAAAATGTTTACCACTTGTGTTTTGTTTAATGACCAAGAAATCATATAAGGCATACAACTATCTTTGGGAATGTATCTTTCAGTTACTGTCATCACTTCAGTTAGAATGTACAGTGCAGTATACTGTCACAGACTCTGAATTGGTCACTATTAAGAGAGTTAGACAATTTCAATGCAGTACATAGCAAAGGTTGCTTCTTTTATTTTAGTCAAGCAGTATGGAGGAAAGTTCATTCACTCGGACTATCCACATTACATGGTACAAATGCTAAATTTCAGTTAGATGTCAAGAAACTCATAGCTCTCTCTTTCCTAAATGAGGAAGATGTCGTTGCAACATTTAATACACTAAGTGACACTTTTTCCCCTAAGGGTCACCCATGTTGGTAATGACTAGGTCTAGGATATTGTTGCCCCCTGTGGGGGTGTGGATAAGTTGATCCAGGGCATTGGAATTTATGAATTCCAGAAAGCGTTGAGTGAAGGAGTTGGTACATGAGTAGTTTTCCCAGTTAATGGTGGGATATTTGAAATCGCCCATTATTAGGGTGTTTGGTTGTACCCTAATATTTTCCAGCATATCAAGAAAAGAGGAGTGGGAATCCTGGGGCATGGTGAGGGATCGGTAGCAAGCTACAATTTGGATTGCCGTTTTGCCCAGAGTTAGTTGCACTTCGATAACCTCGAATGCATTATGCTGAGCAACTAGCCTAGAGGTGTGGATATCCTTAATGAATATGGACACACCTCCGCCTTTGGTGTTTTGGTCCAGGTTAGAGGGCCGAAAAGTGTGGTATGAATCATAGCCTGGTAATGCAGGGTGCACTCTGGAACCTTGAACCAGGTCTCAGTCACTGCACATATATCGATGTTCTCCATTTTAAGGAGTGCCTTGAGGGAGTGCATTTTGAGATTTAGACTTCTAGCATTGAGTAGTATTACTCTCAGTTTTTGCTTGCCTGTTCCTGTTACGGTGGTGAATTTGTCATTTGAACCTTGCCTAAAAAAGGCACTATAGGGGTAGCAAGAGACTTAGTTAGTATCCGGAATCCCAAGGGTGACAGGTGCAGGCCATCTCTGGCAAAGCATCATGGTCCGTCGACCATGTAGTCCCAGGCAGACAGATACTGGATCCCCTTAGAATGACACCAGAAGCTTAGCCAATTGTTGAAGTCAATCATTTTGTCCTTGTACTGCAGTATCATTCTGGGCAATGACAGGATGCTACTCAGGGCTAGGGTCATACCTGCCTGGGCTACAAGATTGGAGAGCTCTTCCATGTCTCTTTTCATGTAGTCCAGGGAGGTACGTCTCAAGTTGTTCACACCAACATGGACAATGACAGAGTCATATTTGACCTTGTTGTGGAGTGACCTGAGTGTATGGGTTATGTGACAGATCCTGGCACCCGACAGACAGCTGACAGTAATCTTCTGCTTATTTAGCCTGGTGAGTGGGACATCAGTGTGCCTGACTATGGAGTCACCTGTGACTAGTATGTTGGGTACATTGTTTTGACTTATGGGCTGTGGTTGAGTGGCACACTGAGTCTGTGGGTTATGTGTCATTTTGGTTGTGTTGGGGGGGTGGAGGTTGATTGCGTTTCTGCTTTGGAGGTCTCTGTTGCATGAGAAGATTATTATTGAGAGCCTCCTCGAATGTTTTTGTGTTTCTATGAGTGGATTTTGGTGGTGTAGGTTTAGTGGGACTATGTGATGAGTGTGGTGTGGTGCAAGTGTTTACCTTCTCTTTTTGACTGTCAAGTTCAGTCTTGGATGGAGAGAGTTTTACCTCCAGTTTGGCTAGATAAATGCATCACTCACAGGTTGTAGTGTTGGGTCATAGGAGGAGAGGGTTGTCTGTGTACATGAGGCAATTGTTACATTGCCCCAAGATGCCAGATTCATCAGATAGACAGGACAGAACATTGGGAGTTGACCCTTGGACATGCCTGAATAAAAAACTATTTTCATAGGTTCATAGGTAGGTACTAGGCTATTGGCCCTAAGGCCTATATAAGCCTAGCCAAAAAGGTACCCTGGCTTTCACCACCCAAGAAAATTATTTTCCTGTGCCCCTGTTGAGCATAGCCACAGAGGTGATCCCCGGGGTGAATTTCTTATTTGTTTGATATAGATAGGTAGTTTGTTCCAGAGTATGGGAAGTCTCTGGGACAGGAATCTAACCCTCCAGCATGTTCTGTTTATTGTGGTGACAAGGTTTAGGTCCCTAGAGTGTATAGCTCGGAGGGATTGGGATTTCTTTAAGTGGAGCATGTCCAACAGCTCTGGGTTTTGACATAGCTTTGTATGTTAGGCAGAGATTGCGTCTGAGTAGGCGATATGAAATGGATTAAAACTGGAGTTTTTTGAGATGGTCTGTGGGATTTCTTTAAGTGGAGCATGTCCAACAACTCTGGGTTTGACATAGCTTTGTATGTTAGGCAGAGATCGCCTCTGAGTAGGCGATATGCAATGAACTAAAGCTGGAGTTTTTTGAGATGGTCTGCGTAGGGCATCTGTTTGAGGCCAGTAAACCTCTTTGTGAGGTATTTCTGTGGCCTTTCCAGTTGCTGAAGATGTCTTGTGTGGTACATATCAAAAGGGGCATTGTACTCTATAACGGGTCTAATGACTGATGAGTAGAGGGGAACAATGACCTCTTTTTTCCTGGATGAGAAACCTTTTGTGATGAGGTGTGCCACGTAGGATTTCCTGACTACTGTGGTGATGTGATTATCAAAGGAGAAACTACTGTCCACCTGTGTCCCAAGGTCTCTTATCACACTTTCAGTGTTAAGTAGACTGCCACCTATGTGGTAGCTCATGGGTACAGTGTTTTTACCAAAGGGGATGACAATGTACTTTTTGGCATTAAGCTTGAGGCCATGGCTTTGACACCAGGCATCTGTCTCAGTGAGGCCCTTTTGTAGGATGTCCACATCGTTAGGAGTTTCGATTATAGCTCCTAGTTTGCAGACATCTGTGAACTTCATTAGCCAAAGCCTTCTGTGTTACCCTGTACTTCAGAAAAATAGATACCAAACAGGAAAGGACCCAGGATTGAACCCTGTGGTACTCCACTTGTCACTGGTTTGAAGTCGGATTTGGAGTCTGCTACTTTCACAGTGTGGGTTCTGTCAGTGAGCCAGTTGGCAGCCCATCTTGTGACACAGGAACTTATACTTAGTTTAGTGAGTTTCTCTATAATTCCAGAGTGGGGGATGGTGTCAAAAGCCTTGGCGAGATCTAGATAGGCTGTGTGAACCACCTTACCCTCGTATACAGCTTTGGTGACTGCTTCAAAGGAGGCTTAAGAGACATGATCTGCCTTTTACAAACCCGAAATGGGTGGAGTCCAGAGTTTGGAGATTACCAATGTCTTTGTTTATAAGTTCCATGATGATACGTTCCATGGCCTTGCAAACCAGGCTCGTTAGGCTAATGGGGCAGTAGTTCCAGGGTCCGTGCTGGCTCCCCCTTTGTGGAGTGGGATAACCGTTGCTGTGGGCCATTCAGTGGGCACAAAGCCTGAGGTGAGGTTATGACTGAACATGGTGCCTAGGTGGGGTGCCAGTTCATTCTGTAGTTTGTGTAGAACACAGCCTGGGATGTTGTCAGGTCCCATGGATGCTGTGTTCTTGGCTTTGGAGAGTGTGTTTTTTACCTGTGCATCCATGATTACATGAACTTTGCATTCTTTTGGTACAGAGATGGGCCCTTTATGGAGTGACAGGGAGATAAAGTTAGCACTGAACCTATCTGCCATGATGTTGGCAATATCAGTTGGTTCTGTATATTTAGTGCCATTGTGCTATAACTCAGAGCAGATCTGAGTGTTGCCTTTGAGATTCTTGACATAGATGTAGAATGCATTGTGGTTGTCTTTAGAATCAGTGGTGATTTTGTTTTCGAAACTAGCTTTGGAGGATTTTATGAGGGATCTCAGCTTCTTACTGAGGCTGACCAGGGAGTTCCTGCAATCATGGGATTTTACTCTTTTTTGCAACAGTTTCTTTCTTCTGTTGTAGAGTTTGTTTACGGCAGGGGACCACCAGATTAGCTTCCTTTTTTTTGGAGGATAGCATCTTGGTTCTGTTAGGGATAGCATGATCCATGCACTCATGTAAGTGCTTATAAGTGCATTTGTGTAGGATTCAGCAGTCGTACCTCTATTGCCCATCTGCATGGGTGCCGTGAAGTTTGCCACTTCTGTGTTAAGAAGCATGAAGTGTGCTTTGGAGAACTTTTTTACAGTGGTTTCCCTAATGGGAGGGTGGGGGTGGGATGTGGATGTCTAGGGTGATTAGCTTGTGGTTGTATCTGATCAACAAGGAATTGACTTCTGGTGTGGAACACCGGTCGCCCATGTTGGTAATGACCAGGTCTAGGATATTGCTGTTCTGGTGCAGGGTGTGGATTGTGAAGGTATTGGAATTTATTGATTCATGAAAATCGTGAGCAAAAGAGTTGGTACATAAGTAGTTTTCCCAGTTAATAGTGGGGTAGTTGAAATCGCCCATTAATAGGGTGTTGGGTTGTATCCTAATATTTTCCAATGTATCAAGAAATGAGGAGTGGGAATCCTGGGGCATGGTGGGGGATCTGTAGCAAGTTACAATTTGAATTGCGGTCTTGCCCAGAGTTAGTTGCACTTGGATACTCTCAGATGCATTATGCTGAGCAACTAACCTGGAGGTGTGGATATCCTGAATGAATATGGACACACCTCTGCCTTTAGTGTTTCAGTCCAGGTTAGGTGACCGAAAGGTGTGGTATGAATTATAGCCTGGTAATGCAGGGGTGCTGTCTGGAGCCTTGAACCATGTCTCTTTCACTGCACAGATGTCGATGTTCTCCAGCCTCGAGTGAATGCATTTTGAGGTTTAGACTTGCTAGTACCTGTTGCAGTGGTGAATTTGTCATTTGAACCTTGCCTAAAAAAGGCACAATAGGGGTGGCAAGAGCCTTATCCGGAATCCCAAGGGCGACAGGTGCAGGTCATCCCTGGCAAAGCATTGTGGTCTGTCGATCATGTCATCCCAGGCAGACAGATACTGGATCCCCTTAGAATGACACCAGTAGCTTAGCCAATTGTTGAAGTCAGTCATTTCGTCCTTGTACTGTGGTATCATTCTGGGTGATGGCAGGATGCTACTCAGGGCTAGGGTCATACTTGCCTGGGTTACAAGATCAGAGAGCTCCTCCATGTCTCTTTTCATGTAATCTAGAGAGGTACATCTCAGGTCATTCACACCAACATGGACAATGACAGATTCATATTTGTACTTGTTGTGGAGTGACCTGAGTGTGTGCATTATGTGGCGGATCCTGGCACCCAACAGGCAACTGATGCCTGGTGAGTGGAACATCAGTGTGCCTGACTACAGAGTCACCTATGACTAGAGTGTTGGGTACATTGTTATGCCTTATGGGCTGTGGTTGAGTGGCACACTGAGGTTGTGGGCTATGTATCATTTGGGTTGTGTTGGGGTTGGAGGTCACTTGCGTTTCTGCTTTGGAGGTCTCTGTTGCTTGAGCAGATTTTTATTGAGATCCTCTGTGAATGTAGGTATGTGTTTTGTGCTTTCCTCTAGACAAGTGAGGAAAGTGAGTATAAGAGTTGTTTTTCTCTAAGTAGGTGAGGAAAGTAAGTACAAATACTGTTTTCCTCTAGGTAATGAGGAAGGTTTAAGTGCTGTAGTAATTTGTAGCTTATTTAGTGCTTACAACATGTTCTGAACAAGTGCTGAGCACGAATAAGCAAATTCAAGTTCTAAAACCAAGAATCTGTATCTAAAGTAGACTAGATACAGGAAAGAAACAAGTGCAAATGTGGCTTTTAAATCAGAAAGTTGAGAGAGATGGAAAAATTGCCCAAATGGCCAATAAGTACAATTTCTGGGCCAGAAACCACTTCTTATGTGGTAGATGGGTTACCTAGTGCTTACCACTCCCACTGATAAGCTAGAAGGCTTACAAACAATCCTGGACACAGAAAGGCTTTGGGAGCTCAGGAGGTTACAAACAGTCTTGGATACAGCAGATCTTTATCTGGACTAGACTAGTTACAGGAAAGTGTGGAAACAAGTGCAAATGTGGGCTTTTAAATCAAAATTGAGAGTGATAGACAAACTGCCCAAACAGCCAATAACTACAATTTCTGTGCCAGAACCACTTCTTATGTGGTAGATAGGTTACCTAGTGCCTACCCATTCCCACTGATAAGCTAGAAGGCTTCCCTCCAACACAGAAATGCTTGGGCGGCTCAGGAGCTTACAAACAGTCCTGGATACAGCAAATCTGTGTATGGACTAGACTAGTTAAAGGAAGGGAGGACGAGTGCAAATGCAGGCTTTTAAATCAGGAAGTTCAGAGAGATGGAAAAAATAACGAAACGGTCAACAACTACAATTTCTGGGCCAGAAACCACTCCTTATGTGGTAGATAGGTTACCTAGTGCTTACCACTCCCACTGATAAGCTAGTAGGCTTCTGTCCAACACAGAAAGGCTTGGGGGGCTCAAAAGCTTACAAACAATCCTGGATACAGCAAATCTCTATCTGGACTACACTTGTTACAGGAAAGATGGGAAACAAGCACAAATGCAGGCTTTTAAACCAGTAAGTTGAAAGAGATGGAAAAACTGCCAAATGGCCAATAAACTACAATTTCTGGGCCAGAAACCTCTCTTGTGGGTGATAGGCTACCTAGTGCTTACCACTCCCACTGATAAGCTAGAAGGCTTCCCTCCAACACAGAAAGGCTTGGGGGCTCAAAATCTTACAAACAGTCCTGGATACAGCAAATCTGTGTCTGGAATAGACTAGTTACAGGAAAGGTGGGAGCAATGGGGAAAGAAATAAATGTGCAGGAGGGAGGTAGGAAAGAACCATAGCTATCCATTTCTTTGACAGTGTAAACTAAAAATATGTGCAGAATATTAGCTGAATTTGGGCTGTCGCCTCCACAAAGAGGGGTGACAGAAATACAATCGTGTTTAAGGCCAACTGGACCAAATCAAGTGCATCAAGAAAATGTGTGCAAAATGGAGAGCTATGTATGGGGCAATATTTTTTTTTTTGTGGGACAGGTGCCCATTTTTTTCAGTTCAGAAAGAGAGGAATGCTGGTTAAGGAAAGTTTGTATTTTTGGATCAGGTAAGCTGGATAGGTAAGTAAGCAAATGCATACAAACAAGACAAGACACAGGGATAGTGAGGGACATAAAAGGTTGGGGGACACCATGATTGGGGTGAGGGAGGGTATAATGCAAGTTCATGCCAATCAAATATGGAGACAGTGAGAATCTGGTCCTCACCCACAGGACTGCCAATGTCCCCTTATTCCGATAGCTTCTAGAGTGCTTGATGTTTGCTCCTCCTACAGACCATGAGGGAGAGCAACCTCTCCATCTGGCATAGGTGTACACCAATGGTGTGGTACACAACCCTCTGCACCAACCATGGCATCTCCTGGTGGGTGATGAAATCCCCAACTCCACCACTACTCCGGGAGGGTACTACACTGCCAGATGCTGGAGCAGTGCTTTCTGATGGCACAGGTAGTGCAGGGCAGCAGAGGCACTGCTGCCAGGTTTGGTCCCAGATGTGCTAGGCATCGGTACTGGAGCTGGTGGAGTGGGAGCAAGCTGACCCACTGGGTCTGGTCTACCTTGCTGTGCTGTGAAGCATTTAGTGATTTGTTACTGATGGATGACATGAAGACATTCTGATGACACAGAACAGAAAATAAAAAAAAAGCAATAAGGGTTGGGGTGAGAGAAAAAAAAGAGAGAAAAATAGTACCATCATATGTGACATACAATGCACTATTACAATTACACAACTATTTTATCTGAACTATTACATTTAAGTATACATCCTATCAACTACAACCTAAAATTATGGATTGCAGAATGTAATCTTTGCAATGTGCATAAATTGAACATATGCTTGGTCCAAGTATACTGATTTATAGTTAAGAGCATGGCATTTATACCACTTGTATAGAATTTAATTTATGTAATATTATGAAGGCAATGTAGTATTGTATATTTGCTACTCATGGTATTTGAAACCTGAACCTCTGACTACATTCTTATACTTGACTCATAAAGTTGGTTTGTGCTGCAGACTTATGCATGCATACTTGCTTTTACAGTTAGGATATGCATGCTCACTTTGATACTACTGTATAGAATACAATAAAATCTATATTTAGCATTCAAAGCTATAATAATACTTCTGTTGTGCTGCATACATACCACTTGCTTCCTTCAGTCTCTCCAGACATTCAGCATGAGCCTGCTGATTTAACTCAAATTCAGCATTAGCTGTGAAAAGAAATGAACAAGAGCATTATGCATACCAGTCTTGCCTATATTTAACTTTCTATGTATTAAAAATTCTCTTTATTAGCATACTTACACAACTGTAGGATGTCACCAGTTTGAAACTCAGTCAACCACTGGTTGAGCATATCCCTCTTGCTCCTTTGTAGGTTACTGAAGTTGTATCTACACTGTTATCCAGTGTGTGAGATGCCAGTTGCACTGGATACAGCCTTAGCCAAACTACTCCAAGAAGCCTCTGTGCGTGGCGCTTTACCATGAGTCCAGTGTTTATCCTGGACTCCTGGACACCCCACCTCTGTGACCTAAACTGGGCACCTTCCCCTCTAATGCCAGACATGTCTAATATCAAACGTAGAGCAATGGCAAACAATGATTTTTTAGCCAATTCCTGTTATCGCGTTTACTGGTAGTGTGCAAACCTAAGAAATTATGCTAATTATGTTTGCATGATGTTAAGCAGACAGCAGCAGTCGCTAGCAGGGAGGAAAACAATTTTTGAAACTGGAAGGTTAACCTCACACCTGACATTAGTTTGAGGGGTGTCTGCTGCTGTAACTGTTAGGCGAGTTAACTTTGCAGACCAGCACTGGGGGCATACATTCCATGACCTGACACATTTATATTTTGGCTTTATACAGTAATAAAACTGATTTTTGAAGTGTGGAATTCAAACCTATGCAAAAGGGACAAACACTGTCTTCCACAGTGGTGATTTTTCATCTTTGCCGCAGAAGAAGTGCTGCTTAGACATAGTCATGAATAAGTTATAAATACAGCTAACAGTTTGAGGTTAACCATGTAAGTGTGTCACCTGACAAGGCTCTTCTACACAGATTCATTTGTATGCGTCTTATCTAAGGGTGAAGGCCATCCAAGTCGACACAGAAGAATTATACTTAAAGAAATATAAGCAGACAGTATATCCTGAGTCATACGTCTGAAAACACAATAAGTGTTTTATCCCAAATATATATATATATATATATATATATATATATATATATATGATTCATGAAAGCTTCACTAAAGTGTTATAATTGGTATTGAATATAATGTGAAATGCAGCAACAGTAAAAATGTCTGGAATGTCCTGTATTAGAACCCAGGACAATGTCTATGGCCCCTACAATTAACACCTGTTGCCATAAGAATGCTGAAAAAGCACGTGTTTATTTTTCTGTTCATTGCTATAAACTGGACTGTGAGAACAGTAAAAATATGTTGCACTTCCTGTATCTGAACCCAGGGCCATCTGTATTACAGCCCTACACTTACACTTGTTGCCACAGGAATAGTTAAATGACAGTTGCATAATTCCCTATTCATTCTTAAGTTTTGTGTGCTAACTGTTGTGCAACACCACTTAGTGTGTTTGCATGGTGCCCATCAGAATTAATAGAATGTATCTGTTTTAAATTATTGACTGTCTGCATCCTGTCTGTAGGTGCTCAATGGCTGCAGGTGTTGAGGAACCTTGCTAACAGCCATCCAGTGTTGCTTAGTGGCATTGCATGATAGAAAGCAAAAATTGCAACAATATATCCTTTTTGACCTTTACACTGTCTACGCCCTGTCTGCAGGTGTTCTGTCTGCTTCCTGTGTGGGGTTGAAGTCCAGGTTTGCAGACTGCTAGGTATCGCACAAACAGGATAAGTATAGCTAAACCTGGTATTCATTGTGTTTCTCCGTTTCCCTTGTTTGTGCTAAGCCACTCAACATGCAAAAACTGGCATAAAAAATAAATGGAAAATTAAAATGAAGAAAAGCAATCTATAAAATAAACACTACAAAATGTTTCTTGGTACACATGAAATATTTTTACAGAGGTCTGGATTTGAACTCTCACTCCAATGAACGTTCAGAACACAGTAAGGGTGCGTCATCCCTCTTTGCCACACAAACAGCTTTAGAGCAGGGAACTGAAATCATACTGCATACGACCAACTGCATCATCATAAATAGTACTAAGAAAACATATGACAGTTGTTTATACATGTATTAGTTTCAGATGTAGTGCACTAAGTGATCACACAACCATTTATGACTACTGCTTGCAGAAATGCAGCTCTGTCTTATCTCTGTTTGTTGCTCATTCATGTCTTACCTGAGCAGTATTCTGTGACATGCAGTTTGTAAGGCATTCTATATCATTGTCCTTAAAATGTGTAAGGATATTAAATGGCAATAATATACAGTTGTCAAAAATGAAGGGGAGGTTGGATGTTACTGAACAGACACTGTGACATTTGTATTGCGCACTTACATTTAAAACTTTGATACAATTACTTCTACATTTTGTAAGTTTAACCCACTGGAATTAGGGCAGTCTGAATTGCTGTTATGTTTTCATTCTCTCTACTGGTAATCATTCACAGTTTCAATCCATTAGCAACAAACACTGAGGGAGTGCCTGCACTATGCTTACATTTGCGAAATGGAGCCAAGTAATTGGGATTCAGCAATTCTAATAAGTTCACAACTCATTTGTATCTTCACTGTGCTCACAGCCCAGAATGTACACCACAAAAAGGGAATCCTGTAGCTAGGGAATCTGAAAGTGAAGAGGATATTACTTCAGGATATATCTGCACAGATGACTACTGACTTAGATAAGGTATGCTTGCATTTTTCAGCTATGTATTGCATATGCTGAAATGTAATTAAGAAGAATCTGTTTATATATGTATTAGCAAATGCTACTTTTATCTGTATGAATATTTTAAAGGTGTATGATGGCATGGGCATGTTTGCCAGGGCATTTCACTTTCTCAGATGCACAGCTGTATTAACCGTCATCACAAGTGCTAATGTTACAGATGTGTTTCTGTGTACACTCTTCTATTTTTATTTCCATGAAATGTACATGTCCAATATTTTCAATGACACAGGGGTGTTAGCCTTAGAAGATGGACCATACACATCTCCAGGGGAGTGCTTGCCACAGGCAGACATGACTGGAAATAAATTAAAAAAATTAAAATGGAATGTTCTCTGTTAAATCTGTACACATCTTTCAGGGACAGTTCATTTGATAGCACTTTAAGCATTTTGCTGATAGTTTGTTAGCAAATGTGTCATTTGCCCATGTTTTTGGGGGTGGGGGAGCAAAGTTGCATTTCTGTTTTGGCACAAAAGATATTTTGCTACTGTTACTCTCTTTGTTTTGGATCCAAACTTGCTCTTTGTGATTGTAATATGTTACAACCACACAATTCCTTTTTTATAATTCAATATGTTGACTGCTTTACAGTTTCCCATTGGGTAATAGTGAAATGCTGCATTTTATGTGTTATCTGGAAACAGGACTTTTAATTATGTGATACTTATTATCTTTCTGTTGTATTTTAGGTCACCTAGGACTATGGCACCCAAGTACTCCAATCCCTGAAACCCCCTTCACTGACCCTGACAATCAGGTTAGTGTGGAAGTTTTTAAACAACATGGTGCCTTTCTGCTTGAGAGGGGATGTGGAGATATGTCAGGCAGAATGCAAATTTGGCATCAGATAGTTGCTGATGTGAATGCAGTAGGCAGCCACAGCAGGAAGTATGATCAGGTGTGCCACAGGGCCACTGACATGATTCCATCTGCATGGAGGAGAGCAGCTGCAATGGTCAATGATCTAATGAGTACTGGAGGGGCTGCTACAGAGCCACCACTAACAGCAAATGAAGAGTTCCTGTCCATTGTCAAGGATCCAGACAGCTCCCTGGAAAGTGCAGAACAGCATGTCACTGACAATGATGCCCAAGGAGGAGCTTCTAGGTAGGCTTATGCATTTCAATCGTTAAATACTCTAGTATAGTAAAATATTGACAGCAATACATAACTTCAACAGTCAGTTCGTTTAGGGTAGAAGAGTTGTAGATTGATACAGTTAACAACACATTCTGATGGGCTTAGTTTGCACTTGTCATCCAAGTTCTTGTTAAAAGTATCATTAACGGACATATAAAAGAGCAAAACGTTTTAACCCCCTACTGTTAATTGTGATGATGTTGTCCTTACCTTTTGCTTAACTTCTTCCAGGACCATCATCCATGAAAAGCATAGCATCATCTACACATGGTAAGCCAAATATTTTTTGTCAGTAGTGATGAGCAGTTCAAACAAATATATATTTTATCCATGTGTGATGTAGGTGTCAGGATTGTTGTGTATATTGCTGTAGTGGCACCACTGTTAGTTTGTTAGCATACATTTACTACAGAAGCATAGCTATTAATTTCTTTCCTGTGTTTATTGCTTATTATCAGATATGATCCTGACAGTGGTACTGTAGGACTCTTACCACCTGATGTCAAATTATCAGCAGACTCTGATGATGATGGTGGCCAAACAGAAGCACGGTAAGGGGGTGCAGAGGTTGAATCTGACAGAATCTGACATTCAGCCATCCCCTGTAATTCCAGCAGACACAGCCAATATACTTATGCCAACCCATCCCAGTGAGCCCTCAGATATTGGACAGTTGCAGGGTGAGACATTTGATCAGAGAAGTGTGGTTACTGCAGCTTCAGTGCCTGTTGACTCTGGGCATAGCCAAAGTGTGGGTAAGGTGCCACACAGGAGGGTTGTTAGGGGTGCTTGGAGGAGGCCTGCTGTACATCAGCCACCTGGTCCAGGTGTGTCTTCCCTTGCCACTTGACATATGTTTAGTGCCATCATGGAGGCACAGGTATGTTTCCATAGGTCCTCCAGAGAAATGCTTAGGGTTGTAGATGTGGCACAGGCTGACATGCATGACTGCCTCCACCATAGTGCCGATTCAATGGATCAGTTGAATAACATGGTGAAACATGCAGTGTCTGTGATGGAATGTTTGATGGGATGGGGACATCATCCTCATGGGTGTAGATCAGACACATCTGCTGTTAACTGATGTGGCCATGCCTGATCATACTCCCATAGTGGCACTACTTCCACTGCTCCATCAGTGGTTGAGGTATCCACACCCAGACATGGCAGGACATGGGGTTGTGGTCCTGGGTGACCTCTTGAGGGTAGCTCATCCAGCAGACATCAGTCATGTTCAGGTAGCAGCAGTACATCTGACTGAGGGAGTGGACATGCCAGTGCAACTCCTGGCAGAGCCAGTTCTCATGGTCGGGTATGACAACAGTGAACTGCCACCTCTTCCATGCTTGTACACATCTGTCCAACATACCAAAATGAAGAGCTAGCACAGAGCTTGGATGTGTTTATGCTGACACTCGCACACCAATTTCACCTGAAGGACTCATACAGACACACACAACAGTTACATGATTCGGCCATGAAGCTTAAAGCTTATTTTGTCTTACTGACCATTAGTTACTTATCCGACTGTCTGACTGCTTCTCTTTCTTACTGACACACTCTCCGACCTTTTTTGTCAGCCTAGGATTCCTGCTCCCCCCAACATACACCACCCTGTGCAAGTGATAATAACTGTGCCATATCCTGGTTTTCTTTTGGATTCAGATATACATAACATTTGTGTCTGATGCTCAGGGTGTATAGTTGACTTACTGCTTAGTATATCTGCATTTGTGATGCTTTGCCAATTGTATCTTTGACACATTTTGGTCTTAGAAAGTTAGGCAGTTGATAAAAATCAAAATTTTTGTGTCAGTATTTTTAATAATCTCCTGAGGGTTGTGAAGTCTGAAACTGAAATGGATTTTCCAGTACAAAAGTATAATGCTAAAGTGAGGACATTTGGTGACCATCAGTACTTTTGAGAGGTATGAATGTGTGAATATTTGATGCCTGAGGCCTACTACTTGATAGAGGACACATTTATTTATTTATTGCCATTTGTTTACCAGGAAGGTCCACTGGACTTAGAGAACCCATTTTCAGTGGAGGCCCAGGGAAAAAAGTTCCACAGTAGTACACAGTATAAAATATAAGCACAGCACATAAAAAGTACACACATTACAAGATGAGCAATATTTGCACAACAGACCAATATACAACAGCTAAAAAAGTGCAACAAACAATATATACAGATTTATGCGGATAAGCTCCACATTAGAACAGTACATAAAATATAACCATAGTAAATTAGGAGTACACACAATACACACAGTAGAAATCAATAGGAACATAAAGAGCAGTACTTGCATAGCAGGCCAGTCATAAACAATAGTTTAAAAATGTGAAAATATATAGTATCTACAGATTTTTGCAGGTAGGTTACAAAGTAGTAGGCAATTGTGTTATTATTCACTACAGGTTCTAGGCTGAAGAAAAGCAATAAATTACCAGAATTCCCAAGGTGTTTAGAGGGTGTAGGCAACAGAGTGAATTGAGGGTGTAGACAGACAGAGGGAAAATATGGAGACTAGAGCTAATGGATAATAAAGCTAAAGGAATCAAAGTAGAAGGGAAGAGGTAGAGATTAAAGTGAGAGCAGACTTGGAGGGTAGACAGTCAGGTTGTGGGTGGGTGAAAGTTAGGACATGAGCATTGCCATAGGGTAGAGAGGTGCACCTTTAAAGATTTTTTTGAAGGAACAGATTTTATTAGAGGTTCTGATAGCTGATGGGAGGGAGTTCCAAAGTGTGGCACTAGAGAAGGAGTAGAGCATGGTGCCAGCTGGGAGTTGATTTTCAGATCTAAGAGGCCTGTTAGGGCTGTAGTGTGTTGAGACGGAAGAGATGGCTGGGGAGTCTGAGGGTTTGTGAACAATTTTGTGAACTCTAGTCACATATGTCTCTGCTGTCACATGTTAAAGTAATTTCTGTACAAATCTCCCACCTTTTACTTGCTTACATTACCAAGTAACAACATGCAAGGATATGCAATTCATTCGTACTAGTACAGAATACACTCCAGGTTCAACACTTGCCTTGTAAATCCAGCAGTTGCAACAGTTTTAGTTCAGGGCGGACTCTGATGCTAGCAGTACCAGCCATTACATGGGTGGGTAAATGTTGTGAGCATTGCCTAACATCAATGTTATTATACGTATGTGTGTGGCATGAAGGTTTCAGCCCCTTAAGTGGTGAATGAGTGTGCTATGCATTGCCTGTTAGCCAATGCGAGGGCATATTGAGTATGCCTATGTCTGCCTACACCCACAGCAGCTGCTCGCTCCCCCTCTGACCCCTCAGCTGCATTTTGCCATTGACTGTGGGATGTGTGTTCCTTCCCCTTGTTGATCCTGATGAAGCTGCTTTCTCAGGATGATGATGTGTAGCATAACACAGATGGCGAATATTTCAGTACACATATGTGGACTGTACTGCATGGCTCCCCCAGATGTAACTAGGCAATGGAACCATGACTTCAGCAGCCCAGACACATGCTCTGTGATGTTTCTGGTTTGAGCATGTGCCTCATTATGGCATTCTTCAGCTGGTGTGGGTACATTTCTGATAAGCATCATCTGCCACGGTTCCAGTCCATAACCTGCATCTCTCAGTAAATGACCCTGTAGGTTATCCTCCCTAGTAAACATCTGATATAGTTAGGTGTGCCAGATATGTGAGTCATGGTAACTGCCTGGGTTGCCAGTACACATGTTTAAGATTATTTCCTTGGCATTACACATGACTTGGCAGTTAATAGAGTGGAAGCCCTTTCCATCTATGTAGAGCCTTTCCTGTTTCCTGGTGGTGCCTTTATTTCTATATGTGTACAATCTATGGCACCCAGTACTTCAAGGTAGTGTACTACAGGGTAGAACTCCTGTATATTTGTGGCCCTGTCCTTAGTAGTATAGGAAAAATATATGTGTTCACTGGCATATTGGAGCATGGCATTCAAGAATTAATGGAAGATTTTGAATGCTAGTGCCTTTGCCACCCCCAGCATGCCCCCTGTTGGTCTCTGAAAGGTTCCTGTAACTAAAATTCTAAGTGCTACACATATTTTTGTCTCCACTGGTATAGGTTTTCCTCCGTTTGCCCTGGGTTTGAATTGAGGACGACAGAGGTTGCAGAGTTCCTGTAGTGTGTCTCTATCCACCCTGTAGCACTCTACAATTTACACATCATGCAGGTTGTGATAAGTTAAATGAGGTCTGAAAACTCTTCTCCTTCTTGGCCATAGTCTATTAGCAGCAGCAAGAGCAGCATAAACATCAAATTGTTGCACATACCCATGAATTAAAGCAACAGCAGCCCCTAACATTCTTTCTGTGGCTGTATTCCAATAGGTTTTGGAATTAACAGGGAAAACCAGCACTGAGTCTACATGGTTGCTTTATAGATTGTCTTTATAGATTGTTGAATAGCTCCTCCAGCTTGGACTGGTTGATTAGCATACAAGTCAGCTACTTACACTGTAATTATCATGCCATGGTGTTGGCTCTACATACTGTGTAGAGCCGCTTATTGAATCCAAAACAGTGTGCTATCATGTACATATTGTGCCATGTAAGCAGACTGTGTACGGTTTATTTATAATCTGCCCTAATATCTTAAAAGTTAATAAAGAAAATAATGTATGTTAACAAAAAATTATAAGAGAAAAATAAGCAACATGATTTCAATGGTTATACAATTTTAGTATTTTTTTTTTTAAAGAAAAGAGAAGCGGAACTGAAATATTATAGAAAATACGGAAATTATGACTAAAGATGTATTTTCATATAGCAACCCCAAAGGAATGTTTGCAATTGTAACTACTGTATAAAATACTACCAATATGTACTGGATACTAGGACTTGGAGCTAAGTTTCAAAACCATATTTAGGCATCTTACTATTAGAAGTAAAAAATGTATTCTTTAGGGTGGTGATTTTAATTGTATTTTAAATAAATTTCAGCTCCTGCTGCAGATCAGAAAACTGGATATGTTGGTGAATTTAAAAGATTTGTGTGATTTTGTAGGGCATCATTCTTTATTTTCTACTCACTATTCTTGCATCTTTGTAACTTAAACACATTTTGACAGAAAGCACATTTCCAAGGATTTGAGATCTAAGTTTGATTCTGTTAAAGTAATTTCTTCTCCTTTGTCTGATCATAGTGATCTTACTTTTAAACTATTAGTTACACTACTTTAGCAATAATTAACAGGCTATCATAATATATGGGAAAATGTAAATCATTTAAAGAATGGTTCAATAAAAAATGGAGAATCAAATGACACCAAGCCTTCGGGCACTATTACATCATATTTATTTGGTAGAATCCCTATTTGGAGCATGAAAAACTGAAACAATGACAATTAAAATCCAGAAAGTTTTAAATGCAGCAAAATTAAAAGTCCAAAAAGGGGAAACTGTCTTTTAAGCTAGAGTTAATGCCTTGAACAAAAAATATCAATTAATTTTAAATCACAAAACAGCAATAACTCTAGAAAAGTTTAAATTACACTTGTATGCAATACTTCCTAAAAGGCCTACATAGAAAATCAAACAGATGAAAAATATTTACCAGATTAAATCAAATAAAATATATCATAGTTCCAGGAAGTAACAGAAATATTACAGATACAGAATAGATCTTGATGGCACTTAAAATATTATCAAACATAAAGTAGACAAAGAAGCATTACATGAAACATATTAGCTTTATTTTTAAAAAAAGAGTATCACAAATAAACATGTGAGGAAGTCTTATAAAGCTGATAGCAAACTCAGAATTAAATAAGCAGATAAAAAAATTAATTTGGGAAATATATAAATTAATTAAAAAATGTTACTCTAGTGTTATAAAAGATTTTGTATAAAAGTCTAAAAGATTTTGTATAAAAGTCTAAAATTAAATTATTATTGATAACGACCAAGAAAATAAATGACCAGTGAAAAACAGCTCTACTTTCCAAAACCACTATTTATTTTAAGATCAAATTTCTCTAGCTCAGTATTCTGCTGTGGTTGTACTTATTAAATTATTATTACTGTCCTTTCTTCATGCTAACAGTTCTTCTACTGAAACAGGACAAAGTTATAAATTTACATACATTTTACAAGCCACATTCTTTATTAAATATAGATTACAAAATACTTATGCTGAGCTTGTCAAACAGAGTAAAATTTATGATGCTAACCCTAACAAATGATGACCAAAATGTATTTGTTGTAAGAAAAAAATTCAAGCTAGCATTAAAATAATTATATCATTGCTTGCAAATGCTAAAAAATACAGATTTTACACAAATTAGTTTAGGTACTGAAATGACACCTTTGAGTCCTAACTTGGTAATAGTTAAAGTACCAGAATGACTGTGTTTCCAGATTCATATACAAGACTAATTAGAATATTACATGGTAGCATTTAGCTTATATTAATAGTATATGGCTCAAGCAATGGTAATTACTAAACTAATTAAACAAGGCAGTCCCCTGTCATCTTTCTTTGCTTTAGCTATGGATCCATTAGCAAACTCTATTAGACATAAAATATTATTGGTTTCAAAGCAGTAAATTAATATTATTCTTAAATATTACTGTTTGCTGCTGATGTACTATTTATTTTAACTAATGTTGGTTCACCCAAGGAATATAAAGACATTGCATTAAAAGTTTTATATACTTACTAAACTAAATTCAATGAGAGCATAAAGTACAGTATCAGTAAACCATAATATAGATAATTAGATAATAGCTGCTTTAAATATCTCTGAAATTGTAAAACAATGAAATGTCTAGGCTTTACATGGTCTAAAAGTCTATAAAGCATCAGTCAAGCTACCAGAATATTACTAAAGATTTAAAAGCTAAAATTTCTAATTAAAAACTAATATATTTTACATTTGAAGACAGACTGATTTTGATAAAAGTGATATTATTACTAGAAGTCCAATATACATTTCAAAATGCATTTTTAATGTCAAGTAAAACTGATCTTAAAGAAATAAATAGAATGTATATAGGTCTTACATATCAAAATAAATGTATACTTGCTTTTTAACATATCCAAATAAACTTAAACTCATACCTGTTTTTAACATATTAGATCACTGCAAAACAGGTGTTTGGGCTCCTAGATATACAACCGTATGCTATGGTAGCTATAGTCAAACTATAGTACATTGGCTGGATACAACTTAAAATGCAAAATGGAAAGCAACACAAAGTAATATATAAAACTTTTAGAACACCAAATAAAAATGTAAATATTACAGATAAGCTGCTGTGAATGTTAAATGTTTATATATATTTTACATTTCTACTTAAATTAATATTTATGTAATTAGACTTATTTGAAGTATTTTACTTAAGTATTTTAAAATGTTATATATACACACACACAATATTTATTTATTTATTTATTTATTTAACATTTGTTGACCGGGCTAGTCTAGCTGGATGTATGTCCATTTTCAGTAGAGGCCCAGGGAGAAAAGCTCCAATGATTATAAAAGTTTAAACATAGTCAGGCAATACAATACAACAACAGAAACATATAGAAAAAGAGCTAGTGAATACACATAGTAATAAAATAAGGTTAGAGCACAACTCAACAAATATAATGAGCAGAATATGTTAACACTTTTTTTTTCTTTTTAGTTCTACAGTATGTGAGGGATAACATATTTCTATAAAGTTGATATATGAGGTAGACTTTACAAGGCTAAGGTAGTAGAGATGGTAAGGATTAAGGAGGTAGTAATGGATAGAGAGGAAGTGGAAGGATTAAGCTGGGTAGGTGCAGGAGCAAAGCCAGTGTTTGTTGAGATGAACTTTCAAATGTCTTTTAAAAAGAGGGAGGGATGATAGAGATGTGATATCAGAGGGTAGATTGTTCCACATTTTTCCAACGGAGTTGAAAAAGAGGCAGTCACCTGCAGAGTTAGAGGATTTAGTTATATTAATCAGTAGTTTGTTGGAAGAGCGTATATGTTTCAGGTTGTTATATGGTGAAATGAGGTTAGAGAGCATAGGAATTTAAGTTGGTTGGTATAAGATCTTGTGTGCTATTAATAATTGATGAAGACTGAGTAGGTTGGGAAAGTCAAGCCAACCTAGATGTTTTAAGTTCAGACAATGATGAGTTCTAAATGGGGATCCTGTGGCAAATCTAGCAATGTTATGGTAAGATGTTGCAAGTTTCTTGAGGTTGTTTTTGGAGAGATTAGTGAAGATGGGGGAAGCGTATAGGAGAGTAGAGATAAGGTGAGATCTGGCTAAGGTGGTCCTAGCTTCAGGTGTCAGGAAGGGTTTTATTCTGTAAAGGGATCTGATTTTTTTATTAACAGATTTGATAGTGTTGTTGATATGGGGGTCAAAGCTGAGATTATTGTCAATAGTTATTCCTAATAGTTTAGCTGTTGAGTCTGGAGAAATAAGTGTGTTGTCAGTGGAAGTAAGAGTTAAATTGAGTGGGGCAGTTTTGCGTGAAGGTGAGAACAGTAGCAGTTTGGTTTTCTTGGCGTTAAGGAGTAGGCAACGGTCGCAGAACCATTGTTCAACAGTGGTAAAAGCTTTTTGGGTGAGTGACTGAAGTTCCATTTAGTGAGTTGGCAGAACAGACTATGGTAGAATCATCTGCATATTGTATGCAGGTAGATTTTGGGATAGCAGATTGTAGGTCATTGATGAAGATAGAAAATAGAAGGGGGACTAAGATGGAACCTTGAGGTACACCCAAAGATATAGGAAGGAGATTAGATAATGTATTTTTTTCAGAGAACTGCTTGCTGGCGGTTTTCTAGGTAAGATGTGAACCAAGTTATGGATGGAGGATCAAGTGAGAGAGATTTTAGTATGTGTAGAAGAAGTTTATGATTAACCATGTCAAATGCTTTAGATAAGTCAATGAAGACTGCAGATGATAGGTAGTTATTGTTGCGGTTATAGTTGATTGTGTTGGTAAAGGAGAGTAGTGCAGTGGTAGTGCTGTGGAAGGGTCTGAAGCCGTGCTGACAGTTGGCAAGTAGGTTATGATGTAGAAGGTGGTTAAGAAGCTGCTTGTGGATACATTTTTCCATGATTTTAGCTATAGGTGATAGAAGAGCTATAGGACGAAAGTTAGAAAGGTCATTAGATTTACCTCCTTTGTGTAGAGGGATGATGTGAGATATCTTCCAGATAGAGGGGAAAATTCCTTCATTAATGGATCGATTTATCAGTATAGAGATGGGGTAGGAAATAGCCTTGGCTCCTATTTGTAGGAATTCAGCTGGGAGTTTGTCAGCAGAGGGGGTGGTTGGTCTTAGCTTTTTGAGCAGTGATAAGATGAAGGAGGTTGATACAGGTTGAAAATGAAAGGATGGAGATACATTTATAGCAGGTAAGAGTAGCTTAGAGGTGTCAGGAGTTAGGTGACTAGCAAGGGTTTGGATATTATTAGTGAAGAATGAATTGAAGTCATTGGCTATTTGTGTGGGGTTGTCTGGGTTAGAGTATTGAGGGTTGGGTGTGATAGGTTGGCCTAGGGATAGGAGATTGTTCATACTGGCCCAGAACTTTTTAGGTTCCTTTTTGGAGGTTTGTTGAAATTGGAGGTAGTAGTTTTTTTTATCTGTCAGGATGGCTTTTTTGTACTGTTTCTAAGTTGTCTGAAGTTTTGGTGGTCAGTTGGGTTCTTGGTGGAACGCCATTTCACCCAAGATTTATTTCTTTGATTGATTTTCTGCCTAGTGTTGTAGGTTAGCCAGGGAGCAGGTTTAGCCTTGGTTCTAATAGTTTATTCTTAAAATCTCCTTATATTGTAGTGTATTTTCCAAATCCCCTCCCCTAAGGGTCTATATTTACCTGCTCCAAATAGTTAATTTATTCTATTCTTCCAGTTCCATTTACATGAGAATTCACTGAAGGTGCTAATACTGCAAAAATGCTAGAAGTAAAACATCATGTCTTTTTGATGCAACTGTCTAAAGGAATCCAAAATCTTATCAAATAGTACTATTCATAGGGATTGATCTTTTTTGTAATATTGGATTGATAATTGTATAAAAGAATATATGTGATATATGTTTGTAACTATGAACATGTTAACATGGTTTGTTTTCTTTTACCTAAATGTATGTTTGCCTATGACTTAAGTGATAAATCAATAAAGATGTTAACAAATAATACTGTTCATAGATAAAGGTTGGATTGTGAATACTGGTTATTGGAACAGAGCATTAGGCAGCTTATATTATTACAATGTATAATATTCCAAATTCTTATTGTGGATATTTAAATCAGACTAGTTATCCAAACATCACAGATGTAGTTTAAAGTCAGGATACTAGTTTCAGTCAGAAATATCATCAACATTTCATGTTTTTTTTTCTTCTTAAACTGGACAGATATATAAAAAGGTAACATCCACTGCTGGAAATGGAATTTAGAACCAACAGTTCATTGGCAATACAGTTTAAGGAGAGTAATATGTTAAGATAGATATTTTTGGACCAGTTTTCTGTCCTTTATCCAATCACTATGATTGGAAAAGTCTTAGAAACAAAATAATTTAAAGCCAGGGTAATGAAGGCATTTAAATTAAATTGCCACAAAATCTCCTTATATTGTAGTGTATTTTCCAAATCCCCTCCCCTAAGGGTCTATATTTACCTGTTCCAAAATACCAAAAAGAAATTCACAATGTGTGGGTATTATATTTCCATAAAACTCATATTAAAATGTAGGGCTTCAAAATTACAATGATAAATATATGATTTGGGCAGTTTAAGACTGAATACTGTAAAAAAAACAATACTCATTCTGTAGTTATATAATAACAGCTATGCAATTTTTAGAGAAACACATTCTGTGTGTACATAGCATATGTTTTACATGTTTTATACATTTTTACATGTTTTACATACTTTTTAACAGCATTATTTGTGAAGCAAATTATTTATACTGCATTTGGAGTTCATTTTTAACCCGACTTCAATTTTATTTTAATTTAAGATTTACTTATTCATGGGGTTTCATTAACATAGATATTTTAATATAGATACTTTTTTTAGGCACACACCTTTAATGCAGTTTATTTATGTAATGTATTTTATTACGCAAAGCTTTTTAAGAAAGCATGTCTTTTTAAAATCTGCAAATATGTAACAATTTGGATTAATTAACTGAAGAGACTATATAATTTGTGTTTTTTTGGTTCACTTGGTATTCTGATGAAGCCCTGATAAGAACGGGAAGAAAGAGCTTAATTTTATGTTATATTAATAAAGTATTATTGCCATGTTTCTGCTGAAGCCTCCACTTGTGTATGTAGCACACTTCACTTCCACCTTTTTGCTAGAAAAAGTAAAATACAGTAAACACTGGGAAATGCAAGCCCAGTTGAGTGAATTATTTTCTGAAATCAATGAAGACAACTGTGAGGAATCTCAACTAACTATGAAAAACAGCCAAGTTTAATCTAATCACTGCATATTCCTGTGGACACTGTACACTTCCAATATGGAGAAAAATAAAAGCTGAGAGGCTAAAAAAGAAAGGAAAAATAATTTTATTTTAAATTGTAGACAGGGAAGGAACAGATGTTTTCATAATTTCCAGTTTTGGGTCCTGCTAAATATAGCGATGCTGATATGTGATCTTCACAAATACGTTTACTTCAGAGCTAACTGTACCTACTCCATTGGTATGCAAACTTAACATTACAACATTAATTTCATTAGATGCATATGATAACAAGTCTAAATCTGTGTAATAAACAGATATGTTAAAGACCAGCTAGTCAAACAACTGATTAAATATTTGGACTCACATGCTCAAAGAGTTAACATTATTTTTTCTTTGGTAAGTGAGTTTGCCTCCAAAATGCCACTCTACACACACCAATGCATATTCCTTAAAGGAGATGCTGACTATGAACGCCACAAGTGAAATATTTACCTTTGTTTTGACTATATAATTTAACGTGCATTTTCATACTAAAAAACATTATCATCATCCTAGTATATCTGCCAGCACAACAGCAATTTCTCCAAATCCTAATGGTAAAAATACACATTCCCTGGATTCAAGAATATCTATCATGGTTTATGAATAGGTCTTACACATGGAACTGACATAGAAAACAGAAAGGATGTAAGCTATGTCAGTTTTGGATATCTACAATTCAAAAAGCTTCCATTCTGTCAAGCATTGACCTCTGAATGACTGATAATTATGCCATAGCTCAAGGAGAAACCTCAAAACTTCATGAAAGCACAGTAGCAAAAACTTAAAATCTGACTCTGACTCAGTCAGAACAAGTCAAGAGGATCAATTAGTTCTTTGCAAACCTCTTAAAGCCTTGCATGTGGTCTTACTCAACTCAGCACAAAAGGAAAAAGCCTGACAAACACACACTTCCCTTACTTTAGGGGGTATTTTTTTCTAACGGTGAACACAGACAGTGAGATTCAGCAAAGACTCTAGTGAAATAAGTCCTCTTCTTGGAAACTACTTAAATGACCTCATATTATATAATACCAAAATACCAAGATACATTTAGGTTATCACCCTATCCATTTTATGGATCTGAAAGCCAGTGACTAACTGACATCTAAATAGTCGGGAGAGGTACAACCATGGATGCTTCAGGAAAATCCCCTGGATTATGTGGGAAGATTGCCAAAAAGCATTAGTATTCTCACTAAGGGTAATATTACCAGCACTGAGGCAATAATGTCCATGCATCAATTCTTCTGGGCTAGACACTAAATTTGGATGTCTAGACTGTGATTCCCAAAGCAGGTTCTATACTCCTAGTTAGCTATAGATGGAGAGCCTGTGGTGGTCATAGGAAAAGATGCAAAGACACACTGATGGCCTAACCTTATGAAAAAAAAAAGATATGGGCTTCACAAGCTGGAAGCCAGTAGCCTTCAATCAAATCCAGTAAAGCCACATTTTCCATCAAGTGGTGGCCCCTGCTTTGGACAGAAACATGTTTTCTTTGAAACAGTAAACTAAGCATATAGGAAAGAAAAGAGGGGAAAAAAACAACCACCAGGCATCTTTCCCATGTGAAAACAGACAAGGCTGAAATTGAATTTATGCATTCAGGGCTGAACACATTTAACCCCTTTCCCAGCTTTATGGATCTAATAATCTAGTACACCTTGTAGGTTAGTAGTCAATCTCCAGCACAGCCTAAACATCACTTTCTTGTCTGCTATAATTACAGTTTGGATGGAGTAGCTGCAATGCATTCACCTCATGAACTATACACAAGGCCTTCCTCAAAATATTACTGTAAAGCTAATGATCTGTACACAATTATCAGTCTACAGTGCATAACATTTTTGATTAGTTGACTGGATTGGTTTGTCATTTCATTCACACTGATGCTGCTCAGTTTTAGGCACATTCCAGGAAAATCTGAGATTCTGAGAGACTGCATACAATCTGCAATTAAAACAAACAATTGGTGCATCCATCATAAGAAGCAGCCACTTCTTTGCAACTGCCATTTACTTATTCAAGTCTGTGCTGCATTTTTAGCAGGGACCAGGTTCCCAGCATGATGACATCCCCTGTATAGGAATGATCTAGAGAACAAAGTTTCAGTGCAACACACAGAGGTAGATCAAATAAGAATTCAGCACAAAGTCGGGAGTACAATTCATGTTGTCATTAGGCAACAATCTGGCTGCTATACTACATTAAAGACGCCAAGAGAAAAAAGGCTCATATTCAGTTAGTGTAGAAGTTTCATTGCAAGACGTATTACATTCCTGATACTGTGGGTAACAGAAACCATCTTCAAAAGGAAAAAATACTTGTATAAGCACAACTGAGAAAGGATTAAATACCTCAGTTGGGATTTGAAGCTAGGATAATTTAAATACAATTTTGGTTAAGTTATCAGGTGTTCTACTAAGGCAAGGAAAGCCTAAGAATTCCCTGGAATTCTAATGTTTTTCAATGTACAAACCATGGTGGCTACATAAATTACTTACTGTAAAACACCCCGAAGACGGGGCAATGAGTTCAGGACATCAGACTAAGATACAATGTGTCTGTTTACTACAAAGTATTAAGGCAATGGGCTTCCTCCAGAGTTTGATTTTATCCACACCCATTTGTATACTGTGTGACTGTGAGCAAGTCACTTACCCAGACAGTGCTCACAGGTCTTGTGCCTAGTAAACTATTACCCACTTAACAACTGAATACAATAAAATAAATAAATACTAACTTCACCAGTGATACCTAAAAATCCCATGGCATGCTAACCGTTGCCAGTGCAAATATCAGTTGCTACATAAATAATTACAAGTACCTGGGAGTGTTCCGAGTGTGTTTATGAAATAAACACAAGAGTACAAGTGCGAAAGCATTTGCTGCCTCATCTGGGAATGAGAGAGGGAGTTATTACGGCAATCATTTTCCTATAGTCAGTAATAGTACCCACTCAACTCCATTCTATTCCTTCTAACATCCAAAAGTAAAAAATTTACCTTTCTACTTATAGGTGAAAAACAAATACAGAAGCTACCTCTGCTACCATCTCCTGGGTAAGGTTGCTGTTGTAAAAGGCAGACACTCCATGCCGACCAACAGATTCGAAGATGTCAGCCAGATCAGGACGCCTCATAAACATTTCAGGAAGCCATGGCTGGTCATCAGGAAAGAATATTTGCTGGAACGTTTCTGAGACATTTTGGTCCTTCATTTCCAAAATGGCCTTGGCTTTGAAAAACAAAAGCAATAACAAAAATGTGTAAGGCAATGTATAATATGTGGGTCAAGTATTTGCCTTAACATGCAACCATTTCTCGATAATTGAAGCTCTGAACTCTCAATGGTCATCTCTCTTTTTCCTTATCTTTTTGTATACAATAGAGATCTAAACATTTTTCTTTTAGTTTTCTTACTTTTGTAATGATACACATCACTTCTTTTACTCATATGAGACATATCTTCCCTGCCTTTTCTTGCTACTACAGCAAGAGCCCTGACTTGTCCACATGAGTCTGAGTTATATAATATCTTTTCCTCATAATAGCCAGCAATGCTTCTGTCATACATGAATGTTTAACCATAAGGTGGCCTCAGTTTTGTTATAGTTAAAGCAATAGCAGCATGGCTTGGAATATTTGCTTTAACCCCACCCTCTTCCAAATCTGCTTTAAAGACTTTTTTGGTAGCAATACTTCAAGCATATGTTTAGAAATTTCAGAATATATAACTAAACCACTGCTTCCCTATTTAATCAAACTGGTGCATTAATTCATCTTCATACTCCACTCTAGTCATCTTTTGACCCGGCCTCACAGAACCATGGATACGAAATGTCCTGTCCCTATATCTCTTCCCTTGCTTGGCCCAGTAGACTACATACCATACAGACATCAGGAAGTTGGTGGTTTAATGGGATAATGGCCAGTGCCAGCTTTCCATCTTACTTGCCTGGCTGGAGCAGTTTAGCAGAACGGTGCCATAACACAATCCACGTTGGGATGTCCCACACCTAGGGAGAGAAAAAGTAAGCAGACAGCTCCAAAAACTCCTCTCCAGGCTGCTACTACACTCTGAGTAATGAAGGTGTCTGAGCAGCGGGTAGAGAGGGAAGGTGGAAATGGGTTTTATGGGTACCCACTCCAATCTACTGGTGTCCAGGTGAAATGGGATGAAGATAGAGAAATGATACTATGACAGTGAATACAAGCAAACATCCACAATTAACATCCTAATACAACAGTACTCTGATCATCATCGGTTCATAGGTAGGTACTAGGCTATTGGCCCTAGGGCCTATATAAGCCTAGCAAACATTGCCCTGGCTTTTGCCACCCAAGAAAATTATTTTCCTGTGCCCCTGTCAAGCGGAGCCACAGAAGTGATCCCCGGGGTGAATTTCCTATCTCCCATCCAATCATCAAGATTTTTCTTGAAGAGTGCTAATGAAGAGCTTTGTTTGATATAGCTAGGTAGTTTGTTCCAGAATATGCAAAGTCTCTGAGACAGGAATGCTATTCAATGTGGTAATACTGACTCTTGAGGAAACTTCCTTTACTTAGAGAGGGTACCTAGCCCTTGGAAAAGACAGGGAAAAACACCCTGCAGAAAGGCTGTGGCAAAACATGCCCTGAAAGCACTGCATGGGTTGTAATGCTTAAAGATGAACAAGTAGTCACCTGCAGGACAAGGCATACTGAGTACTAATCCTGCTGAGAAAGGCAGTGGTAACTGATGTGACCCTGGTGGAATGATCCATACCTCTCAACCTGCAGACATTGAAAATAAGAATAAAGGCTGCTGAAAAGTAGGTACATCCAGCTAAAAATCAGGAATTCTAATTAGCATATCCTTTGTATACCAAATAGAACATAGCTCTTCTCATTTTCTGTAGGAATGTGGCATACTTCTCGGAAATACATGTTTAAAACAGTGTGCCAAAAATGATGGAAAATGCAAGCATAGTATCTAAGAGAGTGAGTGTAAAATATGTAAACTTTAATGAACTGCACTTCAGAATTCTACCACACAAGGTCATTACTTTTTGTTTCAGGAAAAAGGGAGACGCATGATGTGTGCCCTCTTTCTTTAAATGATTGTTGTCAATAGTATGTTGATAATATTGTGTGGACATCTGTGTATTAAATGGATTAAAAAAATCACATGTGATGAGGGTGAGTCAGAAAACTGCATGAAGGAGTAAATCTAGACAGAAAATATAGACATATCTCCAAAAAATTGGGACATTTGGTACAGAGGAAATCAGGCCAGAAAATAGGAATGTTCCTCCAAAAATAGGGACAATTAAGAGGTCTGTAAAGATCCTTTACAATACCTGGAACTGTGTTAATGTGAGAGGAGTAACAGAAACAGATGCAGTGCGCTGCCCATTCAGATACGTCTTGCTTGCTAATATGCCCCCCCAACTGACTTTTGACAAACAAAAGGAATAACTTGTCAGATTTCCTAATTTGTTTTGTTCTTCCCAAATAAAATCTTAGTTATCTGTGGACAAAATACAGAATGTTTTCCTCCTTATTCTGCTGTGACAGAAAGAATATAGGGAGGTGAATGGTCTTGTTCAAGGGTAACTCTACCACCCCTTAGGTGTGAAAGAAGGGCTAGTTCTCACTGTAACTTTGTCTTTGATAAAGACTAGAAAAGGGTTCTTACAAGTGAGGCCCTACAGTTCAGAAATCATTTCAGCAGCTTTTGAGCAAATGTTACTGCCATCAGCACAGTGGAAGCAGCAGTAGGTTGGGATGGAGGCAGGTGAGTTTCCCCAACACAAAGTTAGCCCCCCCCCCCCCATTTCAGTGATTTTTTTTCTTTGGGTGGCCTCAAATGCAACACCCCTTTAAAGAACTGTTTAACTGGCAACTGACAGACAAAGTACTTAATATTAAATTATTTCTCAGAGATTTATCCAGAGTTTTTATTTTCTTGGTTTTGTTGTTTACTCTGGGTTTCTGGCTGTGTTAGTACAATTTGTTTTATTTTAAAAAGTTGTTAGAATAAAGAATAGTTGTGTAAAATCTTATCATAGCCATATATGTCCTTCCCTTCTGTGTTGCAGTATTCTTTATATATGGGTTGTATTCTGCCCATCGAGCCGACGTCCGACCTGTATACAACAGCTTAGAGCCACTGCCTGTAGGTGAGACATCGCACGAAGGCACAGACAATGTCAGCCATAAAAAGGGACATCTGCACATATGATCTTCAGAATAAGAAAGCCCCATGTTCAAAAGGAGCCTAAGGAGATCATCCTAGGAAAGAGCAAGTTGTAGGGGGAAGGAGGGAGGGATACAATACTGCAATATAGAAGAGAAGGGCATCTATGGTTAAGGTAAGATTTTATACAACTATTTAATGTCCTTCTATTCAATGTTGTGGTATTCTTTACATATGGGAGAGTGCAAAAACTGAAAGGGAACCCAGGAAGGAGGATAGAGTAGGAAATGGCTAAGAGGAAGCGCCTTCCAGGAATCCATGCAGAATTGCCCTTGCAAAACCTGCCCTGGGCCTAGAAACAGTGTCCAATTTGTAATGCTTGGTAAAAGTGTGAACAGATGATCAAGTGGCAGCTTCCAGTATGGAATGAGCATGTAGACCTTTAAAAAAGGCCCCTAAGGATGCCACTGATCTAGTGGAGTGGGCCTTAACAGAAGACAATATGGACTTCCCCCATGGAATTCATAACAAAACACAATAGTGTTAGAAATCCATGTGGAAATGGTTTGTTTAGATACAGGTAAACACAGAGCCCTGGGATGAAAGGAAAAAAAAAGTTGGTCAGATCTTCTAATGGGCTTAGTTTTGTTTAGATAATATCTGAGTTGTCTGTGAACATCCAAGGTATGCAAAATCCTCTCATTGGGGGGTTATGGTGAAGTGAAAAAGGTAGGCAATTGGATGGACTGATTTAGGGACAACTCATTCACCACTTTGGGCATGAAGCTAGGATTAGTTCTCAAGAATACCCTGTCCCTATGAAAAATGAGGAATGGAGGGAAAGCTATCAATGCCTGAATCTCAGAGACCCTTCTAGCAGAAGTTAACGCTACCAGAAGCACAGCTTTCCATGTGCAGAACTTAAGAGAGGCAGAAGCTGCTGTTTCAAAAGGGGCCTGAGTAAGTTTTTCCAACACATAGTTAATATCCCAAGAAGAGGAACTGGTTTCCTGGGGGGTCTTAAGTGTAGGACAACTTTAAGAAAAAGCTTAACTTCTAACCTAGAAGCTAAGGGGGAAGTCAAAGGCAAACATGCAGACAGAGCAGAACAATGACTTTAACTGAGAAATAGGAAACGCCACTGTTGAGCAACTCAGACAGGTAAGAAAGTACTAAGGGAATGTCCACACCAAAGGGATCCTCTTTCCTTTTTTGGCACCAAATGGAAAATCTCTTCCACTTGGAAATGTAAGATTTTCCAGTTTTGGGTTTTCTGGTCTCCTGCAAAACCCATAGCACGTCCTTAGAGAATAGGTGCCTGAAAGGGGTCAAAAGTTGATCACCCATAAGGTTAGTTGTAGGGTTGACACATGGGGGTAAATCAATGATCTCTTGTCCTGGGTGATTAGGTCCATCCGGTGAAGTAACTTGTAGTGATGACCATTGGCTAACTGCAGAAGAAGAGGGAACCAGTGCAGTCTTGGTCGAAAGGGGATCACTAGCAAGATTTGTTTTTTTCCTGTAGAATTTTCAACAGGACTTTCTGAATTAAGGGAAAGGGGGGAATGCATACATAAACATCCCCTTCGATGAGAAAGGAAGAGCATCCACCTTCCACAGTTGAGGGTGAGGGACCCTTGCACAAAAGCGAGGAAGTTGCCTGTTCATAGGGGAGGCAAAAAGGTCCATTTCTGGGATACCCCACCAGTGAACTAGATCCAGGAACACATCTCTGTGAAGCATCCACTCATGGGATTGTATCACAGATCTGCTTAGTGCATCTGCTACCAAATTCTGAGCCAAAGGAAGGTACACAGCATGTAGAGTCACTTTGAATTGACTAGTCAATTCCCAAGCCTTAATGGCCAGGCAACAAAGAAGATGAGATTTTGTGCCCCCCTGCTTGTTTATGTACCAAAGTATTGTGGTATTGCCTGTGAGAATCTTGAGGGGCCCTGGATGAAATAGAGAGTGGAAGGTCTGTAGGGCTAAAACCAGAGCCCTCATTTCCCTGATGTTGATATGCTCCTTCCTTTGAGAAGGGGACCAAAGACCCTGAACATTCTTGGAAGCAAAGGTTCCTCCCCAACCCAAGTCCAAGGTGTCTGTGAAAAGTTGCTGAACTGGTTGAGGTATCTGAAGAGGTAGGCCAGGGTTCAGACTGAGTTGCTGCATCCACCAATGTAACTCTTTTTTCACACACGGGAGCAGGGAAATCAAAACCTCTAAGGGATGAGCATGGTGGGACCAAACTGTCTTTAAGAATCACTGGAACTTCATGTGTAGTTTTACTGTGGGCACCATGGGGATAGTGGAGGCCATGAACCCCAGTCAGAAACTCCCTGGCTGAAATGGAAGGAAGAGGCAGAAGAGCCTCCAAGAAGTTTTTGAGATAAGCTACTTTTTCCACAGGAAGAAAAACCATCATCAAGTCTGAGTGGAACCTGCAGCTGAGAAATATTAAGATCCTGACTTGGTGAAAGGGCTGATTTTTTGAAATTTATTGAGGAACCTAGGGCCTGGCGAAAGGGAATGGCTATGTTCATATGCTAGGTTAACACGTCTGGCCTGTTGCCCGGAAACAGCAGATCATCCAAGTATGGGTAGACTTGTAGGCTTTTTAGTTTTAAATAAGCAATAGCTGGGGGGCAAACACTTTGTAAATACCCTTGGAGCAGTAGATAGGCCAAAGGCAAGGCAGTAAACTGAAAATGCAAGGAACCCACTGAGAAATGCAAACACGTCCTGAAGTGGGGATGAATAGGGATAAGCAGGTAAGCATCCTTGAGAGTCAGAGAAACTAAGAAGGCTTGAGGAGGGACCAGGGGGATAAGAGTAGGCAAGGATAGCATTCTGAAAGACGGCATCACCAGGAAAGTGGTTAGTAGGGAAACATCTAAATTAGACCTCCAAGGACCATCTTTCCTTGGAACTAGAAACATCCTGGAGTAGAATCCCCTCCTCATTTGGTTTGGAGGGACAGACTGGATAGTGCCTTGATGAGAAAGTTGACCAAGTATCGAGGAAAGCAGATGAAGATGACTGGAGGGGGCTTGAGGTATTCCCTGAAAGGGGTGAAGGGTCTCCCAAGTCATAAAATATCTGTTTCGGATAACTGAAATCACCCAGGAGTCCTGAGTGATATCCATCCAAGCAGAAAGGGAAAGAGGGAGGCGAAGAGGCAGAGGGTATGACTTGGAAGAGGGAGCAGAGAGTCATAGAGGACATTCTCTAGGCTGAAAGGGCTGCTGAGAAGGGGCAGCAGAAGTAACAGCCTTAGCCTGTGGGTGTCTCCAGGAAGACTTACAAGGCCTAGTTCCAGAAGGGGTAGAAGTGGAGGAGCGAGCAGGTTTTCTGACAAGGGGTGCCTTGGCTGGGAAGTTCTATGAAATTTTGGAACTGGCAAAACAAGCAAGTGTTTCAAATCTTGAAGCTCCTTGCCTTTTTTCTGCAGTGATTTAAACAATTCTGCAGCTGTTTTGCAAAAGGGAGGAATTATCAAGAGGGGCCTCAAGCAATTTTGTCTTTTTGAGTCTTTGGTTGTCTAAGAATAGATTCAAGGCTGACAGATGACTGGACAATGTTTTAGGAACAAAGGCTTGACAAATGGAGCAGTTCCGGTGGTTGCGATTAGGCCCTAAACAAAACAAGCAAAGCTCGTGGCTATCTTTATGTGGAACTTGCCTTTCACACCTACACTTGCCCTTTCTGGATGGCATTAACAAAAACAAAAGGCAGTAACAATATGTTAAATCCCCTATGGGGTACTTGTCTGAAGCTGGAAGATGACACCAATGGTAGGCTGAACATATGAGTCAACCTTTTCTGAATGGCAGCAAAAAAGTTCAGAAGATCATACGTGCAGACGTCCTTTTTATGGCTGACATTGTCTGTGCCTTCGTGAGACATCTCACGTAAAGGCAGTGGCTCTAAGCTGTTGTATACAGGGTGGATGTTGGGCCAATGGGCAGAATACAACCCATATGTAAAGAATACTGCATCATTGAATAGAAGAACATCAGGATTTGTGTTAGCATGCATTTTCTGAAGGATAAAAAGTCTGATAGTCAAATGTATGTCATTACTCAGTGACTTCAATCCTTCGTGATTTGCCAGAAAAGCACGAAATTTATCAGGAACAGAACAAAAATATTTGGCAAAAATCTAGGCATTCCTTGAAAATCTAGAAAATTGAGAGGAATTAGATGCATAGCATGTCCTCAGAATGGATCTACTTTGTTTGTTCGAAAATATTTTACATCGAACAAAGTAGATGCCCAGTTCAGTGAAAGTGCATTTCAATGAAAGTGCACTTTCCTTAAAGCCTAGTCACTGGATCGGCTGACTAAAAAAAACAAACAAAAAAAAAAAAACAAAAAAAAACAAAACATAGAAAACATGTTTTGCAGGGGGGTCAAGCCTCCCTGCACCCTCCATACTCCCCTACTTAAATATAACAACTCAGGGATTGCACTACAGCGAGGAATAGGGAATATTCCCATTCAGCGGTGTACTGTGATCTCCGTACCTCGTTTTTGAAGTTTTGGTACTTCGAACAACTGGGCTCGACCAAGTGGGTTTCAAAGTACTTAAACTTCATACAAATTAAGTAAACCCCCACAGAATACATTGCCTGAAAGGAAGGAAGGAGTGCTTAATCATCTGCAATGGAAACCATAAAATTCTCATGCTGGAGTGAATTATGAACTCTTGTTTTGGGTTAAGACATCAACATGCTAAACTAAATGGACAAGTTATGCCCTTGTCAGACACGGACTATATTACCATGGTAGTTTATAGCCCTTAAATTTTGCATACAGATAACCCAGAAATATGCCAAAAAAGGGTATGCTGAGACTTTTACAAGTCTCTGTGAAGACTGCTCTGAAGTACTGGGACAGAAAGTGACCCTTGCCAGAGGGAAGGAATTCTTTTGCTGTTCAGCGTGCAGTAGTGGCACCAGGAACATCAGCTGAATGAACAAAGTGCAACTTTGGAAGGTTTAAGGTTGTCTAGAGTGTTCTAGATCTCCTTCAAGGATGTTGTCTGGATTAGGAAATCATCCAGTTATCTGTAAATGTAAATGCACTTTTCCTGCAGAAAACAATTACTGGAGCTACGCATTTTGTAAATATCCTAACTGTGCTAGACAAGCCAAATGGAAAGGAGGTAAACTGGTAGTAAGACCACCCCTTCCCCACGCATATACACACTGTAAATCTGAGGAACTGCCTGTTCTGGGAAAATGAAGGTAGGCATTTTTCAAGTCAAGGATGACCATGAAAGCTTGCAGAAGAAAGTAGATGTCTTTCCATGTTTGGTGTTTGCAGCTTTTAGAAACTTGCTTGATCTGGAAAGATGCAAAATTCACGTTCCTTGTTTTCTTGGTACTAGGAAAAGTCTGGACTGAAATGCCAATCCTATCTGCTTTTCTGGTACCATTGTTATGGTTGCTTTAGCAAGTCATTTAGCAGGAGTAGGATGTGGTAGATTTAAACTTTAGGAACATGGCAAAATGCCTAAAATGTTATTTGGAAATGCAGTCTGTTTTTAATATCTGCAGGACCCAACTGACCTGTGTGATTGCTTGCTATTTAGCTTACATCCTGTCTTTAAAGGGGGGTATTATGGGGGTTAGAGTAGGTGTAGGTGGTTGGGGTGCAGGGATGGGCTAGCTGTGCTGCTTCATAGGTGCTTCCTCTGAGTTTCATGGCCATAAGTTCTCCCAGGCTTTTCCCTCTGACCACTTGCATTTTTTTCCCTACAGCAATTATTGCTGGCCTTCTGTGATTTGCTCTTATCCTGTCTGTGGTAGAAATGTCAACTTCTAATGCAGTGCAAGTGAATGAAAAAGGTTCTTCACTGCCTGTATGGACTGCATTGCACAGTTTTCCCTTTCCCCAGGTTTCTCAAACACATTTTTGTGTAGTGGTCCAAAGAGAAGCTCCTTGTCCAAAGGGTCACTCAAGCTGTTCTGTATTCACATACTCTGGCAGGTGTGTCCTTATTCAAGTGAGTTTCCTAACCACAGAGCAGCTGCTCTATATGATGCATGCACTGCATCATACCTGCATTTCTTGGAATGCCTGGCAATCTGAGAAATGGGAATGCATAGGTCAAGTATCACCATTTTTACTCACTTATTCTGTACTTCCTTTGCCTTTTGTCTCAGTTGGTTAACTTTAGCATATGAAACTGACAGTCTACAGACCTGACAGCCAGGGTAGCTAAGGTATAAATTTTCCACAAAGCAGTCAAGAGTTCTGCTCTCTTTTCATTGAGAAGAAGATTCCTGGATGTGCACTGGATCCCTTGCTGAAATCCAAGTACATAACAGCTAGATCAGCCACAGGATTCTTATACAGCTGCTTGAAGAAAAGGGCATAACGATTCCTGAAAAAACAACCAGGCTTCCTATGAGCAGAAGGATAGAAATTGGACTACAACGGCACACTAGTGAATGTGTTATTCAGGACTTCTTAGACTAACAGAGAGGCAAAGAATGTGGGCTCAGGCAGGCACAACAAACTCCTATATCAATTCTGGGCCTGAGAGAACTCCCCAACATTCCATTTAAAGGGTTCCTTCCTTCCTTTTGGAAAGTGTATCCCTAAATGAGACGAGGTGTCCTTGGTGTCTGACTCTAGTAAACACAAGCACAATAACCAAGAAAATCAGGAATTGAGAGATGGAAGTCACAGACACTCCAGTAGGCAAAATAAAACACTTTATTGAGCGCTTTTGTCTCAGCATAACAGACTTCTTCAGAATAAATAAAACCATAAATTTGTAAGTTTAAATACATACTCCTGCCACATGATAGGTTAACAGTGCCCTAACCACACCCCCATTATTACAGCCTAAATCATAAAAACAATTAAAACTGTACAACAAATATAACAAATGCATTCCTTATAGATCATATACAATAGGCATATCTACATTTTAAAAAAAGACAAAGAGAGATTTTATCATTCAAGCCAGGAAATACACTGGCATTTAATCTGACCTGCCATTTCATTTCAATAAATTCTAAATAGTTGTCGACAGGACCCCCCCACTTTGTCCTAAATCTACATGGTCAATGACACAAAATTTAAAGAAATGAGTGTGGTACCCATTAATATACCTGAATAGGGCATTTTTTTTCATTTTTGTTAGTTATGTCATAGAAATGTTGGTAAATGCTTTGCTTGATAGCCCTTTTTGTTTTGCCTACGTAGAATCCATCGCATGACTGACAGAGAGCCACATAAACCACCCCTTAGAGTAACAAAAATACTTTTTCTTGGGTCTAATTTTCCCAAAGTTCTTGTTAATCATGAATTTACATTGCAGACACCTACCGCATTTGAAACTACTACCCTTTTCTACCAAAGGTAGTGATCTCTCTAGTAACCCCTTAAAGGAAGCCTCCTTTTTGTAAACTGTAATGGGGGGTTTTCTCATTCACTAAAAAAATCCTCAAGGTCAGAAATCATTCTGGCCAATCTGACATATTGCCTTTTCACCACTTTCTTTTGGTGAATGGGATGCCAGCTACTGTAATGCAGAAGTGAGTTTGAATAAGTGGGTTTTCTAATATAACAGGGGAGGAGAAGTTTTTTTTTAGTGTAATCCTTCTTCAGTGTCACATCCAAATAATGAAGTCTATCCTTGTCCATTAAAAAGGCCCAGTACTTTTTCTTTCCCCACACATGCTATGGTTCACCTTTTTGAAAAGTTATGTGAACCTTTTTGAAAAGTTATGTGAAACAGACATCAGGAGCCTCACCCAGTAAGCACCGGTTTACAATATAAATAATCTTACCGTAGATGAAATTGATTTATTACAACATATTATTTCTAACAAGCAGATTAGGGTTATGAAACCGGACAAAGGTGGAGGTTTAGTGATCATGGACATTAAGGATTACATTAACAGGATGTTAGAACATTGATACATATGTTGGGGTCTCCCATAATGAGTTGAATATAGCTTATAGAAATATAGATCTTGTCTTCGATGAATTATTGTTAAATGGGCAGATCACTTGGGCAGATCACTTTGGATGACCATTAATTTCTAGCAATGCCATATCCATGGATTCCAATTATTTTTGGGATCCCTAAAATACATAAATGCATTACAAACCCCCCCCCACTCCATTCAATAGTGGATGCAAAGGCATCCAAGACCTTTTGTATAGCTAAGTTTATTGATTTCAAGGTCAAGTATGTCTTGGTAGCATCCATTGTGGCTTGGGCACTAATGTCTATTATTTAGCTGTGCAATCTGCTATGAAGCCCTTAATACAGGGACAGGTACCCAAGACAGCAATCCTGTCTCCTTCAACATCTATATGGGTGTCCCATTCAGAAGACTGACTTATCAGAAAGTTAAACTTCATATGGTCAAGACCATATGATCGACTTTCTGAAATGTCAAGGGTTTTGAATGGAGATCACGGTACAGTGGGGATTGGGGAGTTAACCATTTCTTCACTGTAGTGTGACCTTGGAGTTGGTATACATATGATATGCAGGGGGGCTTGCCCGCTCTGCAAAAAAATAGATCTGCCGCAATACAGTTTTGTCAAAGAGAGCACATGTATATATAACTGAGTAGACGTCTTCAAGAAAGTCTCTGAAGCAGTATATAGTGGCCAATGAGTTCATACAGCATACCTAGATCTGACAAATGCCTTTTACACTATTCCCCTTGATAAAATTGTAAGGAAGTCTGTAGTGCCCTCATGTAAGATGGATAGCAAACTGGCTGACAGACAGAACACACAATGTTAATGTAGCAGATGTTACCTTAGAAAGTAAAACAATGACTAGTGGCATTCTTCAGGACTCACTACTGGGTCCCTTCTGTTCATTTCTGATTCTCAAATCTCTAAACCACTAATCTAAACATATGGTTATCTAAATTTGCTGAATTGTCAATTTTCATTTCTATTCCTTCTCATCTGATTCTGATAACAAATGATCTCCAGTATTTCCCAAATATAGCTCATCACACGTAACATGACAAAGCCTTTTCTATAATCTCTGCAGCATAGTTTTCCTCTCTCTTACCTACCAACTTTCTGTTGGCAAACTATCCTGCTGACATTACCCATGAGCCCTTTCTGCCATAAATGCTGGGCTTGACTAAGTGTGAGGTGTCTATTGGGCAGAATGAGTTAGATACAAGCTTGCAATCTCTGCAGCCTAACAGAGGCTTGGCACAGGCCAGAGAATATCAGTGTCATCAAATCAGGCATTATGTATAGTATATCCATCTATCTAGCTGTTATAGGAGACGAGATGAAGCAATCTCAACTTGAAGCAGGAAGCAATGCACATAAAAATATAAATTATGCCTAGTCTACTATGATCTAAACTATTTACAAATTAGTTGCCTTGACATTATCAAGAAAAGTAGTACCCAGAGGTTCTTGTCATGCCCTCTGTCTCTGTTGCCAGGCAGATAGAACTGTCAAGTGTCAGATCTTCCCTACTTCTGTTTCTATAAACAGACAGAAAGTTCATTTTGTGCATGTTTTCACTTCAGTATTAATCTTATATTAACTATCCCTGGTTTATCAGAAGAAAGTGTTACTGTACAATACATTCAGTTACTTATTCAAGGATATCTGATACAAACCTGCCTGGCCCTGAATTCTTAAAAATAGTGTAGAAAAACACATAAAAAGCCACTTCAAAGGGACAGATGCACAATGCATAGTTATATAAAATAACTTGTTCACCAAAATCTACCACCACCTCAGTCAACTCATATTACAGTCTGTTTAGCTTCATTTTTCTCCTGCAGTTTACATCATATGATACTATTTCTCCCTGTATCTACAGAAGGCAATTACTGATCAGTATAAAGGTAGTCAGACTACCTAAAGACAGTAATAGTATGACATTTTGGGGATATGATAACCCAAAGCACACTTTTGTGACTTAGCTTCAAGAAGTAACAAAAGGAAATAGTCAGCAGTTAAGACTTCTATACTAATGGTTCAAACTTATATTTTACTGAGCACACGACGTTAGTGCTTCACCATATTGAATTGATGCAGTAATACTTACCTAAGTCATGTGTTACATTAAATCCCTCTCGAGCAACATGAGCTGCGCGAGTCATCAGCTCAGACCACCGCAACCTGAGGAAACAAAGAACATTTTACTGAATTACCAAGGGCATTCAAGACATTAGCATTCAGGTACACTCACGGCGATGTAAATTAAAATGTAAGGAGGAGTTCACGTCACTCCATTGGCATTACTCATGTTTTAACAATTACGGACACAATTCTCCAAGTCTCAGCTCAAATTCTGTGCCCATTCCTCATTCAGTCAATATAGAAAGTTCACATTTGTTACTGACTCCTCATTCAGTCAATATAGAAAGTTCACATTTGTTACTGACTCCTCATTCAGTCAATATAGAAAGTTCACATTTGTTACTGACTCCTCATTCAGTCAGTATAGAAAGTTCACATTTGTTACTGACTCCTCATTCAGTCAGTATAGAAAGTTCACATTTGTTACTGACTCCTCATTCAGTCAATATAGAAACTTCACATTTGTTACTGACTCCTCATTCAGTCAATATAGAAAGTTCACATTTGTTACTGACTCCTCATTCAGTCAATAAAGAAAGTTCACGTGTTACTGACTCCTCATTCAGTCAATATAGAAAGTTCACATTTGTTACTGACTCTAGCTTTAGATTCTACTTTAACCTTGTCAACAGCACCGTAATCATTTCCTTCCAACTGCTTATACCTACCCATCTCCATATAAATGGAAACTGCCAACACAGTTCTGCCACTTGAGCCAACAATGAAATATCACCTGTACTGCAGATTCCCTTTGTATTCCTTTTATTTTATTATTTAGCTTGTGTTCAATCTGTTTATACAGCAGACAAAAATATGTTTTTGAAGACACAACCTAACAGATAACAGCACAGGAAAGAGCTACCCAATGTATACATCTCACAAAAACAAACAAAACAAGTAGAGAGGCATCACAAACGTACACAGCAAAAGCACTGCTGTGGAGGCATAAATATGGTCCAGGTGATCTGACTTTGAATACTAGCTTTGGGACCTGATGGAAATGGCTGGGAAGGATGGGAGTGAATGTCTACTGTCAGTCAGTCAGTTTGCCCATATGGGTGGTGGAGGGGAGGGATGCAGTTGTTGCTTGCCACTTGAATGACACCTAGTGAGAGCACTAAGTGCTGCACTCACTGACCATGAGCCAGTGAGCATGCATTACCACTCTGCATTTCTATATAGCTGAAAGAGTGTGTGACGGCATGCCTCCTACTACATGGCAGCAGTAGCACAACTTAAACAACCACTGTGAGGCAGGGGGCGCTCCACAAGAGAGGGTCTGTAGCTCTGCAGGACCAGCAAGCTGACCTACTACTTACCACCTGACATTTGCCAGTGGTCAATATGATGCACATCAAAAGGGTTGCAAGGCTCTCCCCTAGCCCAAGATCACCAGCTCACACCTCAATAGAAATAATGAGACAACTAGGTGAAGGTAGAAGAGCCATTAGGCTTGTCCAGCAGAGTAAGATTCATCCCATGTGCAATGACATGCTCCATCCAAATCACCCCACACTTAGCAAATGCAATCAAGAATATATCAGTCTGCCACCTGTGGAAGCTACTGCTATGGGTAAGCCAAGAAAATGGGAAAAATAAAGAGAAAACTTGCAAATCAAACTGCCTTGTTGTATAGAATTTGAAAGTTTCTGTGCTCAGAAATTAGTTTACAACTTAGAATCAAAATTTTAAAAAAGCAATCATCCAGTTTTGCCTTTACATACTGAATAAGAAAAGGTATGACGTCCTTAGAAATATGCTTTGCTGTGTTTCTGGCAGGTGTTAATGTCTGTGGCACTATTAGGCAATACAGCTGGCAACAAAGGTGATCAGTTCATACATATTTATTTTGTTAAATAATTGATTGATATAGTTATTATTTTGCTAGTTTTTGTTTACTGGGGAAGGGCACTTAACGCAATGGAGCATTTTCAGACTTTGCCCAGGTTCTAGAACTAGACCACAAGGAATTATAACTCACTGACAAATTAATTCCTACTGACTAATAAAAAGTTTAACTTCAAATACAAGCAAAGCAGTTGGGAGTTTGATAAGCCGTGAAGCAAAACCATACATACTCCAAAATCCACTTGTTTATACACATAACCGGCCTTAGGCATAGGCCAACTAGGCGGCTGCCTAGGGCGCCACTGTAGCAGGGGTGCTTTTCTAGTATTTATTTGTTGTAGGTAGACCAGGATGGGGGCACCAGATGGTGTGGTAGGGGGCGCCGTGGAGCCCTTTTGCCTAGGGCACAAGTTAACATAAGGCCGCTCCTGTTTATACGCATCTGGAAGATACAGGACCAATCATAACTTTACTAGTTTATGAATAGTAAACTTTTAGCAAAAAACAAGTTGAGATATACTTTGAGGTTACTCCTAGCTCTACAAGCAGCACACATTTTAATGTGTACTATTTTGCAAGTCTCTGAAATGTATACCTAAAAAATCAAGGGAAGGGATTTGGAATAATACCCGGGTATCAGCGTGCTGGACCATTTCAAGCAAGTTGCTTTTCTGCAGTATATTGTTAATGTGAGTAAGAATGCATTAGTTGTGGATGCAGCCAAAGAGCACACTGCATGGCATTCAGCATAAGTGTCACTAAGTAATTTGACATTACTGGCTGCGCTGTCTACAGAACACAAGGTGACATGCTAGTTTTATTATCTGTCAACTGAAGGAAAGACAGAATGATAGATGCGCTCAGTGAAATGCTGTTTGTGGTGATTACTGGAACACTTTCTGTGCTGAACAGTTATGCAATGACAAAGATACTAATTTAGAAAACTTATGCAATAAAAACAGAGCAGAACTTCTAAAGCAGTGCCTGTGTGATAAAAATAAATATAGAAGTGACTGAAGAATATGTCTTCAACAGAGTAAAACAAGTACAGGTTATTTAAATAATAATTAACGATGGTCTGAGTGAAACTACATTTATGCATGGAATTACAGATGCAAATCATTATGTGTGCATGGCTGATTTTGGCAAAGCAGTGTTACACCTAAACCCTTTCTACAGAATAACCATAAGAAGCATATCAAAGTAGCAGTTATCTTCATCTCCCATAGAAAGTACTGGTCACTGCTAATGCAACCGTAACATACAAGTCACAGTGATAATACTGTGAATCTCTACAAAGCCCTGGTCACTACAGAAACTACTCATATACATGCCACAGTGAAAATGAGGTGCATCTCCTAAGACACAGAGCACTACTTGCATTACAATACCATATGCATCACAATGATAATGTGGTGCATTTACTTACATGAAGCCTATGTCACCAGTAATACTACAGAAATGAATATGCCACAGTGATAATGTGGTGTGTCTCCTAAATAAGACACAGAGCACTACTCACATTACAATACTATATGCATCACAATGATAATGTGGTGCATTTACCTACATGAAGCCTAGGTCACCAATAATACTACAGAAATTAATATGCCACAGTGATAATGTGGTGTGTCTCCTAAATAAGACACAGAGCACTACTCGCATTATAATACTATATGCATCACACTGATAATGTGATGCATTTACCTACATGAAGCCTAGGTCACCAATAATACTACAGAAATGAATATGCCACAGTGATAATGTGATGCGTCTCCTAAATAAGACACAGAGCACTACTCGCATTACAATACTATATGCATCACAATGATAATGTGGTGCATTTACCTACATGAAGCCTAGGTCACCAATAATACTACAGAAATGAATATGCCACAGTGATAATGTGGTGTGTCTCCTAAATAAGACACAGAGCACTACTCGCATTACAATACTATATGCATCACACTGATAATGCGGTGAATTTAGCTACATGAAGCCTAGGTTACTAATAATACTAGAGTAATGAACATGTCACAGTGATAATGAGATTCATCTCCTATAAAGGGCACTGGTCCTTACTAACATTACCATAATATGCACTTCACAGTGAGAATATGGTACATGTCTTATATGTGGCAATGGTCAGTACTAATATGGATTTAATGAATACATCAGAGTGGTGCATCTCCTACATACAAACAATAGTCATTAACATTACTCTAATGTATATGATATTGTGCTGACTCCCAGATACAACAGTGGCTATTCATAACATTCCATAATGTATAAATCACAATGATATTGTGTTGAATCTCCAAGATATGCACTACTCACTATTATCACTACCATAATGTGTGCATTATGTTACTTTAATATATGTATCACAGTGATAATGTGGTGCTTCTTCTCTAACATAACAGTATTGGTCATAACTACCATTAACTATGTATACATCACAGAGTTAATGTGGTACATTGCAGACAAAGTACTGGTCACTGCTAAGAGTACCATAAAGTATATATCAAAGAGATAATCTTGGTACACCTCCTACAGACAGCACTGGTGACTACTAACATGACTTTAATATATCTGTCACATTGACAATGAGGTATACCTGCTAAATGAGGCACTACCCACAACTAACATTACTGCAATGCATGCATCATGGGGATAACGTGATTCATTTCCTACATATGCCACTCGTCACTGATAACATGATTTTTTTTTTTGCAAAAAAATGTTTATTTAGAAGCAAAATGCTATGTTTAACTATCAAACAACCATATACTACTTCCATCTATTTAACAAAAAAGACAAGAATGAATAATGTCAATGGATAAGGGAAAGAAATAAATTCAAATGTCTAACCTATTAAGGAATACTAAAAACTCCAAAAGTTAATTTTTCATATCAGTTCATATGATTTGGTAATATGGACAACCATATGAAATGTGGGAACCACTACAGTGAGTCTTGAAACATGGAGAGTGAATGGCTGAAAAAACGGATTTACATATACCAAGTCCGAGATGGCCATGGGGTGTAGCAGGGCTTGCCCCCCTGCAAAAAAGATTTCAAGATTCCCTATTCTTTTTAATTTTATTTTCAGCATATCAGTATTCTGCATTTTTAATGATAACATCTCAATAGGAAGCCCACAATATGTCATGAAGACACAGTGTCTGTGTAAAACCTGCAGATGCAAATGTATCTTCTACATGTTAAGAGTGTGTCTTCTTTCGGCTTTTCCCAGTTAGGGGTCGCCACAGCAGAACTCCGGTCCACTAATGATTGGCAGTAGATTTTCATAAACGCCGAGGTGCCAGCTCGATGTTCAACCTTCAACGAAGGCACGCCCATTTACGCATGTCTTTCGAATGCTACCCAACCACGGGGAGAACATGCAGACTCCACACAAAAGGCACTCCCCACACTCCAGCCGAGAATCGAATGAGAGAACCTCTTGCTGTGAGGCAACAACTACATGTTAAGAGTAAGACATTAAATTAACTAATACATCATGAAGAGGTTTACATCTCTTATTAATGATTATTTAGTTTGTGGGGTTTGGGAACATGCAACCAAGCATATTGCACATCCCATCTCACCTTGATACATTTATCCCATTGGGTATAGGTCTACAGAGCATTAAATGCCCTATCCCAAACTGCCCATTTATGGGAAACCTAGAGGGTTATTAGGACAGTTATATAAATTTGGTTCTTTAATCTCTTCCATTATTGTCAAAAGATTATTCACATTTGGTCCACTTTTTTCTCTTCCAAATTGTAGTTATTAGCTTCCCCCACAGTCATAATCAGGTTTAATAATCCCTAATCTTAATTGATTGATTTGGATCAATTCCAATAAAAACCTGGTTGGGGTGGCCTTAACACAAACTGGCAACATATAATCAAATATACCTGATATAATAGCTTTTAAATAATCCAAATTGGTGTATTCCCAAAAGATAGGAATCCAGTCTCCAGGAATTCTAAGTCACACCTCTAATACAATGAGGAAACCATGGGAAACAATACAACAGTCTGTCCAGGGTGTAGATAAATTTAAAGTTGCATTTCCACCCACAAAATCTGATGAATCTAGGGATTGCCAGTGTTCTGGTCCCTGTCCCTTCTGGAAGATTCTGCTTCACGTTATTTTCCCACATATTTTTAAACGTATATATGTATTTAAATATTGCTTCCATAAATACTTTACATATCTTTGAGACTGCACCATTCAGCTGAAGAAGCCTATCATAACCAACACTGAATCCAAACAGACCAGTTCTGCCTAGGGTTCATACCTAACTTGGTGCAGCTCACAGCTCTTAACTCCTGAGCCTGACTTTATTTCATCTTTTCTATAATCATATTGCACTCTTTATTGCTCCCAACATAATATTTTCTCCTCAGTGAAAAGTTGTTCCCAGTTAGCTAGTGGGGCAAATTTCCTTAACATCTTACCTACCTGATACTTATTGAGATCAAAAATCTTCAACCTGGTTATAGGTTTTAGCACCGCTATCCACCTTTTCATTTGGCAATTTTAAAACACCAAATTACTGTGGATTTTAAGTCAGCTAGCATCTTGTTTTTTTTTTTTTTTTATGTTAGGTCTACTAGATGCTATATTTTTTAATATAAAGAAGGTAACCCCTGCATCAATTCCATTACTATGCATTTCCAAACCATTGAGTACTGTGTGCAGAGAAAGACAAGCAACCATTTATTACTAGCTGCCTGCGCATAAAGTTCAGAATCAAGAAGTGTGAGCCCTCCAAATTCCCAAAGGAAAGAAAGCAACTCTGCTGAAACCCCATGTCTTTATCCATTCCATAGAAATGCCATCATCAGCTTTTTGTTTATTTTTTAATTAAAGAAAATCAACTGCTACATTTAAACATCAGCAAATATTAACTATTTTTTTTAATTCTCACAAAATGCAAAAATCAGTAATAACTATCTACACTATACACATTGGATGTATTCATGTAATTATGTAATAATCAACTACAAATATGTACTGAAATAATCAAAATACACAGTCTTTCTACAGTTATTCATTAGATAAGTTCATACTTTCCAGCAACTGTTGAATTTTGAATAAAAGTTTTGAAACAATTGTAGATAACCTTTGTTCTTTAATTTCATATTCTTTAAGGAATACTCTTCTCAAAAGAGTGGTGAATGGAAATCTTTGGTCTCCTCAAACTTTGAAGAAATCATCAGCCTTTGAAGGAAAGAGTGAACCTGTGTGTGGTACATTGCTTATGCATGGCACGTATTACTACAAACCACAATGTTCTGCATCTCCTACATATGGTACCGGTCACTCCTAATTTTACCATAATGTAAGAGTTTATGTGGTGTGCCCCCTTAAAGGTGGCACTAGTCACTATGACCATTGCTCTTTTTTATCCATTCTTTGCCCCTACTGGCTACTGATCATCAGCCCCACCCTGGCCGAATGTGCCATTCGAGAGAGTCAACTGGAAGAGGCTTTTACATAGACAGCCATTAGGGGTGGTTTGATGGCTCTTCTTCTATCTGTTCCTTCCCTTTAAATGCTCAGTTTTCAGAACTGGGGGGGGGGGGGTAGGCGTGCAATCATCTCTCTATGCTGGTTGTCCCTCACATTTGGCAAAAGAAGTTGCCAGCAACAAAGGACATGCTTTCCAAAGTCTCCACTGGAGAAACTGCACTTAACCATGTGCTCCCAGAGTTGCAGTAAGGATTCCATCCCTCCGTTCCATGGAACCAGGTTTTGGTCACTGCTAAGATACAACAGTGTGTACATCACACTGATAATGAGGTATATCTTTTACATATAGCACTAGATGCCACCAAATGAAAATGAACCAGAAGATGAACCCCCTGCTTTCACAGTGCAGAAATGGACATCCTGCAGAATGTGAGGCACAAATAATTATGCACTCATCTCCCTCTCTTCTAACCAGCTCCAACACCAAATGCAGGCAGTCTATTTGTCCTTCCAACTGACCCAGTAAACCCTTAAGTTGTAACAGAAGACACTCACATGAACATGTGAAATCACAGCAGTTTAAGGATGTACTTTGCCAATAGTTATCTGGAGACATTAAAAACTAGAGGTGGAATCAAACTGCTGGAACACTGTCTGAAGAAAGGAAATCTGTTGCACAGTTTATTCCTAAGAAAAGCAAAGAAACATCACAGTTTGAACTAAAAACACAATGTGCAATGAGAAATCTGTCATTCTAATTCCACAGAGAGAGATCTTTCTTTCTTTAACCTCCAATAGGCTGTCTGTAAGACACATTTGGCAGTACTCACACATGTCAATCAGCTTGTAGAGCTGTGCACATGAAACTGCATAGAAAAGCCTATTCATGATACATAAGTAATGCAGCGCCAGAGCTGCAGATGCAGTACGTTACTATGAATTAAGCCTTCTTATGGTGCAGAGAATTTTATTTTATTTATTTATTAGCAGTTGGTTTACCAGGATAGTCCATTGGGCCAATAAGAACCCGTTTTCAATGGAGTCCTGGGGAGAAAAGCTCCAAAACAAAGGTTACAAAAGAGATTACATCATTTTTCAATTTACATTTACAATAATTTGTAAGTGAAAGACAAAGCTTTAAAACATTGGTAAACAAAAAGATTACAGTAGTTTACAATTGTGGAAATTTGAGGGTTCAAGATAAAGCAAAGATTAATCATTTACATAATATATTTGTGGTTTTTTTTTTTTTTAAATGTTAAGGTTACATTAAATTATTGCTGCAGTACATATATAGTTTCTTGAGTGAAATAATAGAATAAAATAATTATAAGATGTCATTACAGTTGGCTTATTATTCGGTGTCTGGTAATATATGGTAAAGCTGCCCATAAGAAGTGAAGAACAGGCTAGGAGGGGTGGGAGCAGGAGCATTCCCATGAGGATGTTAGATGTGAGTGCAGTGATTTTTTAAAAGTAGGGAGGTTGGTGGTGATACGGATGGAGGGAGGAAGGGAGTTCCATAGGCGTGCCAGGGCAAAGGACAGGAGGTTTTGTCCTGGAGAGTGATGGGGCTTGTACAGTTCTATTAGGTTTTGGTTATTAGATCTTAGGAGTCTTTGTGGCAGGTGCATTTTAAAGGTAGAGCTGAGAGAGGGACAGAGGGAGGGCTGAAAAATTAGTTTATGAGCAAAGGTAAGCTGAGTGTAGGAGAGATGGTTGGGAAGCTCTAGCCAGTTAAGTTTGTGGAGAGACACAGTGATGGGTAGATGATTTGTGGCTAGTTGCAAATTTGGCAATTTTATTATAACAAGAGGACAGTTTTGTTTTGAGAGAGGATTGTAGGTTTGTTAGCAGAGGGGCACCATAAAGGAGGGAAGGGATGAGAAATGTAGTAGCAAGAGTGAGCTTAGTAGATCTAGTGAGGAATCGATTGTGTCGATAGAGCATACCAAGTTTTTGGTGGGTTTTTTTTATGTTTAGTTGTAGGTGGTTACTGAATTTAAGCTGGTCGTCAATCAGGACTCCTAGCAGTTTAGTTTCAGATACCAGTTCAAGAGGTGTGTTATTCTGACTAGTGATGGAAATTATTTTTCTATCAATGGTGTTGGTTTTAGAGGGGGTAAATACCATAAGTTTGGTTTTTGATGCATTGAGTGCTAGATGATTGTCCATCATCCACTGTTCTGTGGTAGAAAAGGCGTCTTGAGTCAGTTTTAAGAGAGCAGGGATGGATGTGGCTGAACAGATAATTGTGGAATCATCTGCATATTGAATAAGTTTAGCATGGGGTAATGAGTGGAAGAAATCATTTATAAATATATTGAAGAGGAGAGGACCCAAAATGGAACCTTGGCGGACGCCAGTGGGTGTGTTAAGGAAAGAGGAGATGGCTTTTCCACTTGACAGCTTGTTGCCTGTTGGAGAGATAGCTGGTGAACCAATTGAGAGAGGAAAGGGATAGGTTTAGGTTGGATAGTTTAGTTAGGAGAAGGTTATGAGAGATGGTATCAAAGGCCTTAGAGAGGTCAAGAAAGAGTGTAGATACAGTAGAGCCAGAATCTCTGGCTTTATTCACAGTTTCCAGGAAGGAAAGGAGGGCCGTCATGGTGCTGTGGCCGG